>NC_050531.1:5233871-5248763 GCF_002922805.2 Oryzias melastigma | reverse complement strand
CTGAATACATATAGGACCTGGAATTTGCTCACTGAATAGTCTATGAATGACTTATGTTGACAAAGTATATCATGGAAACTTGTATAGTTAAAACAGATGAGAACCAGAACAAGCCAGATTTTAATACTCCTGTGGATTCTGTATGAACAATTTAGGTCTGTATTATTTTTGTAGTGGTCTTGGGACAAAAAGAGACACTCTAAGGTGGAGTACGGTCAGACAATCAGTGAAAAACGACAGGCGGAGAGCCACATGATCCTGTGAGGGAGGCCACAACCTGGACTCCTACAATGCTGCGATTGTGCTCCAGCTGTTCCTGCTTATTGTCACTAGTTAGGAAAAGAAAAATGCTTCACTTATCTGTTTTTATTCAGGTATTGGAGGTCTTTTTGTGTCAACAGAGGCCTTTTATATCACTTTTTTGTCCAGTTCTGGCTTGTGTTTTTGAGTCTCTTTGCTGTCTGTTTTTGTGTTGACAAAAGATGAACTGGCTGGAAAGTTACTTGTATACATGAATGACCGGTTCGTGCAGAGCTGGTGTTGGCATGGTGGTCCCCCCCGCAGCACGGCTCTTCTGCAGCGGGGTAAAAGCTGCTCGTACCGGATCCGGACCATCCAGGAAGGAGCTGTGCAGACTGTAAACAATGGTTTTGTGTCCAGCTTGTGGGAGTTCATGAAGAGAATGAAATCATGTGATGAAGTGAGGGAGGGAAAGGCGGCGAGGCCTCCTTCAGTTTATCTTGTGAGCGTTCATTCCTGCTGGATGACGGCGTTGCTGAGGAATGAAATGCAAAAGCAGGAGGACAGCATTTGTGTGAGATGTGTCAGTTAGTGGATGTTGCTACGTTCATGTTTGGTATTGGAACGCTTTCATTCTTCCCAAGTTTTAGGGGGTTCCCCAACCCCTGAGTCGCTGACCGGTCTTTGCGTCACTTGATATTGGGATCACATAGAAAAAATATATTTCAAACTCGATTTCCATTTTATTTATCATCCATAAAAGAAGTTTTATATTGTGAATATACTGGATTTTCTCCACCTTGTCTGTAGTCAAAAATTTCAACTCTGTCATGTGTGTTAAAGTCCCACTCTAACTATATTTTTGTCTTTTGTAAAATTGTTCCTGGTATTCTTTTAATTAAAAAAACAACAACAAAAAACGAAGACGTTAATGGATCTATTTGTCTCCAAGAGGAGGACCGAGAAGAGAGACTTAGAAGCTTTTTCAAACCGCAGGTTTTCGTCTGCTCCTAAACCATCACGATTTGAATAAAGAAATACTCAAAAATGCAGTTTTAATGTTAAATTCTTTTGCATATGTTTTCCATCATGAGATAAATACCACAAGAACTTGTTAAGAACACCAAAAACACCAGTAGGTCTTTAAGTACACCCACCACCTTCTTAAAGAAGCTTCTTAAACCTCTAAAATGAAACCCTCAATCCAGAAAAGTTGGCATACAAAAAAGAAAAAAAAGTATCTTAAAGTTTATCTGTGCAGAAAAAAAAATCTGCATTTATCAGGCAAAACCAAAAAATATATATTTAATTCGACAATTGGTCATCCACACCAAATTGCTCTGCATAAAACCAACCAATTCTCCAATATTACAAGAATGTTGCTACTAAACTCACCGCACAGAGCTACAATTATAAATGATGACAGTGTGTTAATATTCAGATAAAGTTTTTCCTAAGCCACAATTAATTAAAAAAACAAAGAAAAATATAATCTCTGTTACTATCTTGGGATATATCGCGATATGTATCATATTATACAATGTGTATCATGATATGTATTGTATCGCCAGACTCTTGCCAATTCATATCTCTAGTTAAATGATAAAATGCAGTAAGTAAAACCAAAAAATAGTGGACAACCAGGATGTTTATTTTGCATTTTTTCTTGTTTTTATGAGTTATAGATTTTGTATAGACGGATACTCAAAATCAAAAGATTGAATTGAAGCATTGCCAGAAAAAAAATCGGACCCGGACAAGATACTGAATCTTTTTGCCCTGAAGGATGATCTGAGCCTAAACTGAGTTGTCTCAGTGCTAAAATGGCCCTTTTTATTCTTGAGAAGGATAAGTCAGCATTACAACAAAAACCTTTTCCTACTATAGTTTGATTTTTTTTTTTCATTAGCTTTAATGTTTCCTCCTTATCTGATGGTCAAGCTGTTTGTTGCCTGTGATGGTATTGATTTCATTAATGCTTCCGAACGTTTAGACGGAGGACCAACATGAATCGGAGATGAACTGCAGGCACGAGCACGACCTCTTCTGTTCTCGATGGATTTGAATGGAGTTTGAATTGCAAATCATTGCAGCTCTTTGCGTACACGACTGAGTGAACCCGTGTTCATCAAGGTGCCATCACGGTGTCCTGGAACCGGCAGTACAGGTTTCCCTCCTGTTGTCACATTATAACCAAACCAAAGTATGAATGTTGCGGTCACAAATCTTTGCATAAAATGTCCGAAAAATCAAAATATTTGGAATTCTTTCCTGATTTATGTAAAAGAAGGACAGAAAGAAGAGCTGTTGTTTAATTGTCCATTACAAATATTTTACTGTTTTACCACGTACATTTGCTTCTTCTCAGCTCTGTTAAAGGATGATTTAAAATCTTCCAGTTTGGTTTCTGTTTTCATCGTTGTCCAATAGAACTAAACCCTTCCATAGGAGAGTAATATTTTGATTCATATCGTCAAAAAATGAAGTATTTTCCCATCTAAACACAGGAGTTCTTTCTTTCTGTTTCTGTGGTTCATGCCACCAATTCCAGTTTGATCCACATTTCATCTGCTCAGACTTGCCGGTTGGCATTGCTCTCGACTGCGTTTGTGCTCTGCACAGATCAAAGACGACCGGAACAGGTGTAAGCAGAGAGGGCGGGGAGCGGTTATTTAGGCTGTCGATCAAACCTGCGGGGCCACGCCCATCTCCCTGTGTGGCCCCTCCAGCCTAGGAAAGTGGAAAATCAGGGTAAAGTGGCGCAGAAGTCAATGAGACGAATAATTTTGATTGGGTCCAAACAGCAGTTTAGACTGAGGTGATTTGACGGCTCGAGGCGGCAAAGAAAAAAAAAACCCAACCTGGATTTTGATTTATTTCTAATCTGATTCTGAAGGAAGTTTTATTTTGGAAAACTGTTGGATTCTTCCCACCACAACCGACTCTTTACAAATGTCAAGTTGCTCACACGTGTCAAAAAAGTGGCTATACCGAGAAATAAGCTAGAAAAGTTAACAAAAACCAAAACATATATGGAAGTTTTCTTCCATCCATCCATCTTCTTGACCGCTTCTTCCCTTTCGGGGTCGCGGGGGTGTCGGAGCCTATCCCGGCTACTGATGGGCGAAGGCGGGGTACACCCTGGACAGGTCGCCAGTCTGTCTCAGGGCCTCAATCACACACCCATTCACTCTCACATTCACACCTAGGGGCAATTTAGAGTCACCAATTAACCTATGAAGCATGTTTTTGGACGGTCGGAGGAAGCCGGAGTCCCCGGTGAAAACCCACGCATGCACGGGGAGAACATGCAAACTCCACACAGAAAGGTCCCAGCCGGGATTTGAACCGGGGCCTTCTCGCTGTGAGGCAAGAGCGCTAACCACTGCGCCACCGTGCAGCCCGGAAGTTTTCTTTTTGCACAAAATATCCCAAAAATTTGACTTCAAAATAAAAGAACGCTGCGTTTAATAGACGACAACCAATAACTCTTTCTTTCAAATAAGGCTATTGCGACAGTTGTTCCTAGACACCATTATAATAAGGACAAAATGTTAACTGTTTTTTAACGTAGCTATGGTTTTATCACAGCTAGCTAACTGTTTTTTTTACCACTGCTATGGTTTTAATATAGCTAGCAGTCCGCTACAATTCCAAAACCTCTACTTGCAGACAAATAGATCCATGAACGTCTTAATTTTCCTCGTTCGAGTTGACTTCTGGCTCTATATCGGATGATTGAATAACTCAGATATTGCTCGCCATTTTTTATTTACTACGCTAATATTAGCTTGAGCTTATGAGGTGCTATTAGCTTGCAGGAGAAACTGGGAAATTAGTGAAGTTAGCTTCCGCAGCCATAGTCCCGCCCACAACTTCTGCTCTGCAGAAAATAAGTCTTAAAAAATGACTCAGTGTTTTTGGATTTTGGCTAACAAAACTACATAATCATAATTAAAAGACTACTGGGGATCATTTTACAATAGAAAAAACAACTTCAAGTTGTGAAGATAGAACTGTAGTTGATGGTGGGTTTGCTCCACGGCCTCATAAACGTCATAGTTCATTTGTCAGCGACAGACTGAGTGTAAAGTCCGTTGAAATAATTTCTTGGTCAGTGGCTGAAGTCTCTGTCCCCGTTCTGGGCCGGAGCTCAGTGGGAAGCCATTGTTTACCCTCCAGTCTTCATTAATAATCTTTCTTCTAGCTCTTTCTTCTCTCCGCTTTGCACACAAACGTTCTTTTCTTCTCTGCGCTGTTTTCCTCGCACGCCTTCTCCGCTCTTCTTATTCATTAGTCCCTTTGTCATCTCTTGCCTCCTTCCTTTTCCAATTCTTCATCCTCCTCTTTTGGAGCGTCCTCTCTGTGGTGCCCTTTCAGACAATGGAGAAATCCCCCTGGCTGGGGGTGCAGGAAGGGGGGAGGATCTGTGGCTGGACTGTCGGGCCTGTTGCTGACTGGCTGCTCGGCCCTTTTGTCCCTCTGCCAAGGAAAGCGAGGGAGGTGGAATAGTTCTGGAGGAGGATCAGCTACTCCGCGTTTTATCCCAGAAACATCACTCAGTTTGCCTGCATCCTTCTAGCTTCACACAACTCCTCTCTGAGGAGTAACGGCGTGAATAGAAACTCCTACATTCTTGGATCTGAAGTCACTCGTGTTCTCGGTTGATCCCACAACGCCTTCTGCTGTAGAAACAGCCTTAATGAGCTGTTTTCAACGCCTTACTCAGTCGACCAGATCTCCGCTTTTATTTTGGAGGATTCAGCCGCTCAAAAAGCAAGGCCCCCCTCCCTCCCCGTTTGAGGGTGTGCTCACAATGGCGTGTGTAGTTTTGGAATTGCAAAAGGAGGGGCTTTAAGCAGAAGGCCAAAGGGGCAGATTTAGAATAAGATTAGGAGGCTCAGGAATGTGTGAATGGGAATTTAATTTGAAATGGAGTCAAAACTTGTGATTCCTCTACGTTCATTTTCATCTGAATCTATTTCAAATCTTTTTATTTGAGAAATAAATACACTTTCGTCAGAAAATATTTATTAAACGTGAGACTTGTTGATGTCAACGATGGAGGGAATGTTCAAATGTGTGTTGGTGGACTAGCTCGCGCTCTCATATTTGCCGTGATTGGAGGTAAATTGGAGCTAAGTGGAATCACTTGAGCGGAACAGTCAAGCCTCTGTGAGCATCCAGCTTATGCTCACTGCTCCGGCGGCGGAGAGCGCAGGTTCCTCCTGCGCCACAACCCCGTTTGCATGCATGCGCACACGCTTCACCTCCCTTGTATGCCGCCGTGTTTTAATTGGCGTCTCTGCAGCGGAGTGAAGTCCACAAACATTAGCATTCCATCCAGTTAAAGACTTTCCCAGCACGCATAAACACTCTGATAATGGCTCTTAAACAAACACCAGCTGCTGCTACTACGAATGAAAACTCCACTGCTTTATCCTGAGGCATCAACATGTCCAGTCCAGCTACTGTAGGCTGAGTTATTGGCAGCTTTCACCTAAAGGGAAATGAAGACTGCAACGATTGATAGACTCAGTCCAGGTTCTTCTGAAGCAGAGGTGGGCAAACGTATTCGCTCTGGACCTCTAAGGGTTCTAAAATTTACTGAAGGCCCAAACCGGGAGCAGATGCATGGAGTGTTTTTGGTAATCCACCTCATAATGTCAGAAATAACATGGAGTCTAGATAAAAACATGCTTTAATTTGGATTAAAAACAGAAAACTATTTCAAACTATGACTTTTGTTTTAGACTAAACAAGTCAGCTGGTCCGGATCTAGTCCTGAACCTTCGTTTGATCTGTTTCAGACTCGCTGGAAATTTCTGTTATCAATGAGAGAAGGAATAGTAGAAGTCCTACGCTTTACAATCCTTGTCGGGATAGTTGACTTATTCAGACTTTATATTTCCCTGACCAATTTTGAACGTCTGTATCAACGTCAGGATTTTACTGCTACTTTAGTACAGTGGAGGTATGCTACGCAGTAGTGCTGGGTGATAATTGTATATCGTGATACAGATTATTTATATCACAATAACAACATAAATTACGATATACCACAATGAAATATCTTTTCTGTTATTCTCTGAAAAAAATGGACAAAAATGTCATTACCTAATTTCCTCTGACTATGTTTTAAAGTAATATTTAACAGAATAGATACAAATGACGAACATGTTTTTAATGTATAACAGTTTTAAGTTTCTTTGTAGGAAAACACATTTTTTGCTCAAAAGTTCAGCAATAAAAATAAATAAAAAAACAGAAAAGGCACGATAGAGACTACAAGGAAAATAAAACAAAAACAAGGTTTTATCACTTGAATTGATCTAGTTTGGGTCCAGATTGAGTAGTTAAATTGTCCCAACCCTGTTCTAAAGAATAGTTGCAACGCGCAAACATGCATCAGCACAGATACGAGTACATCCTGGCACTCGGGCAGTACAGATAAGAGCAGCTGAGAACACGATCTGGAGGGCGCCGTGCGGTCCTATCAGGGCTCGGACATGCCGCTCCATTGTGGATGACTGGAATTCATTCCATGTCTCAGCGTATGGAGGATTTCTGAAATCCAGCCGGAGTCTAACCCCCCCACCTCATGGTGAACCCCTACTGGGCATGTGCAGCTGCGTGCGCTGTCATAACTTTTCCAACCACCTTTAATATAATTGACCTATTTTCTTCCACTGGAATTCAGAGCAGTTTAAGAGGGAACATGTGTTCAGATGAGGTAAGGCGGGGCTGTGGTGGAGTGGGTTAGCACGGCCTCTTCCTGGTTCATATCTCAGAGGGAACCCCCCCCCTTCCCCTCTGTGGGGTTATCTGCACAGAAGAAGTATGCATGTGGGATTAGTTTGAACCTGTGTGGCCGTTCATCCAGACCTGCACAAACTTTCATCACCAGTTGACTAAACGCTAAATAGTCTTCTTTATGCACCTCTATGGGGGAGGCTCGTACCGCCATCTGCTGACTCATCATCAACCTGTACAGCAGGGGTGTCAAACTCAATCACACGAACAGGATAACATTTATTGAACGCTCTAAAACTAAATCTTTAAAACTTAAAAACCATAACTTTTTAACATAATTATGAACTAGATATATAAAATTACTTGCGATAATGCTAGTGTGAATGTTGTAAGCTGAATTTGGCTGCTGAAGATGCTTGTAGTGACAGCTAAAAAATGCTGAAATTGATAGCTAAAAACAGCTAAAATATTAGCTAAATGCCAAATTAGCCAAAAAAAAAACAATAAAAAAGACACTTAGGTTAGCCAAAACAGCTAGCATGTTCCTGAAATATTAGCTTAACTTCAAAATAGCCTAAAAAACTAAGAAGAAAATAGACTAAATAAAAGCTAACATGTTGGTGAAATTGCTAAACACTAAAATGGACTAAATAAAATGAAAAAAGCCTAAACTAGCGAAAACAGCTAGCATGTAGATGAAATATTAACAAAAATAAAAAACATGATTATTAAAAAATATTATCTAAATGCCAAATAAGCCTTAAAGAATAAAACAAAAAAATAAAAAACTTAGGTTAGCCAAAACAGCTAGCATGTAGCTGAAAAAAACGCTAAATTCTGAAATTGTCTGAAACTGAAAAAAGCCAAAATTAGCCAAAACTGCTAGCATGTTGCTAAAATATTAGCCAATCTCCAAAACAACCTAAAAACAAAAAAAGCCTAAATTAGTCAAAACAGCTAGCATGTTGCTAAAATATTAGCTAAACTCCAAAACAGCCCCAAAAAAATCTTAGTAAATGCCAAAATAGTCTAGAAAGCTAGCAAAATGCCAATTTTTAAAACTTTAAAACTAACTTTTAACCAAAATTATGAACAGTAAAAAGGCAGGAATATTATTCCAGAATAAATCAACCAATATTTTACTCTACATAAAAATATATTTGTATAAATTATACAAATAAGAAATAAACGCAAAATAACATTTTGACTTTGACACTTGTTCTATACAGTATTTTATCGTCCGTTCCAGCATCCTCCTTATACAAACAGCTCCAGGGAGGAGGTTGTTAAAGCGCCTCAGTTGGTTATTTGTACATTAAAATTAGAGCTCTCGTTCTAAACGACTCCACAAATGAACAGGCTGCGGCGTTCTGGACGGCGGCCAGAGCAACAATGCAGACCGCAGCGGAACACCGAATCCCACCACTCCCAACTGCTGTTCTCATTGACCCGCTGACCCGTTCCACGCTGCTGCTTCTCCCGTGTTTGATCTGTAAATAAAGTTAACGAGAGAAGAATATGGAAGCAGAAATTTTCTTTTTTTTTAGTTTGAATATTTACTCAATTTCTGCGGTAACGGTGGTCCTAAAACTGGAAGCAAACTTTAATTTGTCGTTCTGCACGCAGGACGCCACTGAGTGCAGCTTTTGTTCTGCAGCATGCCTGCATTACCGTCCAGCTCTCTGCTCATTACTGATGGGAGTGGAGTGGAATGTGCACACGCAGAGGTTTGGGGAGTATTTTCAACATCCAGTTGCAGCAGTTCGGGCCTCTGGTACAGGTTTTCCGGCATTTTGCTGGAAGCTCCATCAGCACCTGCTGCAAACGTTATTTCATTTCCCCTTTAAATGTGTAAATTCTAGACAAAAACAGTTTGTTTTATGCCTTTTATTGAGGAAGTTTCTGCAGCGATTTAGAACCCTTTTACTTCCACATCAAAGAGCTTTCTTATCTGATGTTCGTGTTTGCACAACTATTTTACTGAAGGAGTGTAACTGGATTTTAAGAGCTTTGATGGCTCCTTTTGGTGAATGTAACGGGAATAAAGGATTGGTTCTGGAGCGTTTGAGTTCCTCTGTGGATCTGCAGGAGCATGCAGGGGTTAATAACTGCCTCGCTCCTCCTGCTGTTCCCCGCCACCCTGCCTGTCCCGTCTGCCCATCGGAACGGCACACAGGAATGTTTTTTTGAATGGCGGGCTGTCCAACAGCCCCGCTCTTGTGAAAGCTCTTGGCAGCGCCGCAGCCCTTCTCCTCGGCTCTCTTCACGGAGCCACTTTCGTTTGGCTGTTTTGCTGGCGTTGCCATGGCGAGGAGGATTTTTTTCTTTTTTTTGGTGGGAATATAAGGAAGGAATGTTGTGAGAAGGCCCTCGGCTGAATGCACATGTTGTTTTGTGTATTTACAGTGGAAGTCAGACAGACATGTAAAAGCACGACCACTTTAAGTCTTTTTTAACAGTTTTTAAAGCTTTTATTGTGAAAGTCAAGGAAAGCAACACATTGCAATTCAGTTCCTGTTATTAAAAATCCTTTTATTTGTAAAGCGCTTTAAGCTCCTCAGAGAATGTAAAGCGCTTTTTTTATAAATAAAGTTTTATTTGATTTGATCCTCACTTTACTTCCTTAATTCCCTGGATTTTCCCCATTGAAATGAATGTGCTGGTTAAGCTTGTGCTTCACAAGTGTGTTTGTCGATTAACGCCAAAATAAGTCTTCCTTCATATTAATTTCTTCAATTTTCCATTTAAAAAAAGCAATTTACTTTATTTTTTAGAAGTTTTGCTCTTCAAGACCTGTTTGCTGAAATTTATTAAGGTTTTTCGTTTTGTTGAAAGTTTAAACAAAAGTCTAAACCAGGAGTGTCAAACTCAATCGCACATGTGGCCAAAATCCAAAACACACCTTAGGTTGAGGGCTGAACTGAATAAACATTTATTATAAACGCACTAAAACTAAATTTCAAAACTTTAAAAATGTAACTTTTTAATATAATTATGAACTAGATATATAGCATTAGCTGTGATAATGCTAGTGTGAATGATGTAAGATGAATTTGACCACTGAAAATGCTAGTGTTGATAGCTGAAGATGCTGAAATTGATAGCTAAAAATGCTGAAGCTGATAGCCAGCTAAAATATTAGCTAAATGCCAATGTAGCCTTAAAAAATAAAAATAAAATTAAAAAACGTAGGTTAGCCAAAATAGCTAGCATGTAGCTAAACTCCAAAACAGCCTAAAAAATCCAAAACTGTAACTTTTAAACAAAATTATAAATAAGAAAAAGGCAGGAACGTTATTCCAGAATAAATCAACCTTAAATAACTTTCTTTATTTTACTCTACATAAAATAGATTTTGTATAATTAATACAAGTTAAAAATAACTGCAAGGTAACATCGGGGCATCAATAACAATAAAATAAAATGATCTGGAGGGCCGGATCCGGCCCCCGGGCCTTGACTTTGACACATGTTCTAAACCATTACAGTAACACAAATACTTTTTTATCCTTTTTATTTGATAAATGAATTGTTTCTTAAAAGTTTCTCACTTTTGTGAGAAATTGTTCCAGTTTAACTGGACTGGGTGGAGCATCCTGATCATTTTTCAGGTCATCCTAGGATTTCAGGCGTCTAAAACGAGCTCGCCCAGTTTCTATTCATTCTTTTTGAGTTCACAAAGAATTTATATTTGCCTTTTTTTTTTTTTTTCATGGAAGTGTCTGATACAAGTGAGGTTTTTAAACTATTTCTCTTGTTTTCACAGCCTTTCTTCAGACTACTGAACCTCCGCAGACTTGGCCTGAGCGACAACCTGCTCCAGAAACTCCCTCCCGATGTGTCCAACTTCATGCAACTGGTGGAACTGGACCTCTCCAAAAATGGTACGCCAAAAAGCCAAATTCTATATTTAGTCTCCTTTAAATGATAGGAAATCTTCCATCTTCAATGGTTAAGGTGCCGGAAGGCTCTGAAGTTGGTGCAAACCCTCCTTTCAGTCAAACGTTTGACAAACGGCGAGCATCTCTGCTCGGATAGGAGACATCTGCACTGCTTCCTTCTGCATCATGTGCTGTGGCAGCAGTGTGCAGTGGCCTGTGAGAGGCTTCCCTTCTGCTGCAGTGCTGCTCTGACCTGGACAGGAGTGATGGACTGCTTCGCTCTGCAGGGTTTTCCTTCCAGCACAGATTAATGGTCTCATCTAGTCAGAGATTTTGTCGAAAAAAAGTGTTTGGCTTAATACTTTCACCGTCTATAAACATCCTTCCTTACGATTTTTATTGTCAGTCGATGGTTTTATGAGTATAGTGATCCAAAAAATGCTTTAAATGCATTTTGTGGTGGAAAATGAACTTCCTGTTGGTGTTTTCTACCGTTTAGCTGCTATAAGAAGCTTAAACTGATAAATAACCCCCCTACACCCTTTTTGCATCCCCGTTTGTCTCGATGGTCGACCGACTTCCTCAAAACGTTTCATTTCTCTGCAGAAATCTGTGAGATCCCAGAGAGCATCAAGTTTTGCCGGGCCCTGGAGATCGCAGACTTCAGCGGGAACCGTCTGCCCAGGTATGAAAAATACATGATCATTTTAACAATATTTGGTCATTTAGCAAACACTTTTGACAAATTAGGCCACTAGGAAGCAAAAAAAACATTTAAAGTTCAGAGATGTTAGAAATTTAATGCGAAAATATCAGTTTTAATTTAAATTTGTTGATTTTAAGCCTTGGGCTGCACGGTGGCGCAAGTGGTTAGCGCTCTCGCCTCACAGCGAGAAGGCCCCGGTTCAAATCCCGGCTGGGACCTTTCTGTGTGGAGTTTGCATGTTCTCCCCGTGCATGCGTGGGTTTTCACCGGGGACTCCGGCTTCCTCCCACCATCCAAAAACATGCCTCATAGGTTAATTGGCGACTCTGAATTGCCCCTAGATGTGGATGTGAGAGTGGATGTGTGTGTGATTGCGGCCCTGCGACAGACTGGCGACCTGTCCAGGGTGTACCCCGCCTTCGCCCTTCAGTAGCCGGGATAGGCTCCGGCACCCCCGCGACCCCGAAAGGGAAGCAGCGGTCAAGAAGATGGATGGATGGATGGATGGATTTTAAGCCTTTTTTAAAACTGTTTCTGTCAAGAAAGTGAAATAATAACCAAAAATGTGTGTATTAGTCTAAAAAAATCATGATCAGGTGGTTTATATTGAAGACCTAGTGTCTTTAAAATACAGTTTATTACTGAAATAATATTATTAAAATTACACTTGGATTTTTAAAATTGATTTATTTTAGTTAATTTACTTCATATGTTTTGATTAATTATATATTAACAGTTCTAAAGTGTTTTTGCAAATGTAAGAATTCTTAAATTTATTTAAAACATTTTAAGTTTGATAAATTTTTAATGTTAACTATCATTTTTCTACTTTTTTTCCCCTAGTCTGATTTAGAAATCTTTTTGTAACAGGATTAAGTAGACTTTTTTTTTTTTTTGGTCTGTAGCTCCTCCAATGTGATCTGCTCTCTCATTGGTTCAGCTGCCCCACATTCTCTGTGATGTAACCAATGAGAGAGCTGCTTACATTTGAGGGGCTGATTTCTATTTCTTTAAGCTTCAAAGTGACAAAATAATGTGAACAAAATCGCCAAAAGAATTTAATCTCAAAGAACACAAGAGACATTTTCTTCTGGTCTTTCAAAAAATGCATTTTTTAAATAATGTGTTAGTAATTTTTGTGTATTTTTGGGTAGTAGCAATTAATACGAGCTAAAAAAAAATAAAGAAATTGAAAAAAGTTCTCCCTCCTCCTCAGACTGCCGGACGGTTTCACTCAGCTGCGAGCTCTGGCTCACTTGACGCTCAACGATGTGTCTTTGCAGACGTTACCCAGCGACATTGGGAAGTATGTACACATTTAAAAATGTCCTTTTAACGTTTTATTATGTAGCCGGAAAACGTTTTCTCCTCAGGATTTGTTGTTTTTTCCAACCATAAAAAAATATTTCTGTGTTTAAAGTAGAGATGCCACGATTAGTGAACTAATCAACGACTAATCAACTATAAAAATAGTCTATGACTAATTTAATAGTTGATTAGTCGTTACTTTATATTATTTGGAATCAGAGTGTAATAAAGCAGAACGTTATAATGGCATTCTGTTAGGTTGTCAATTTGGAGTTCAGCTAATTTTCAGCTGTATGCTAGCTATTTTGGCTAATTTTTTTTCAGTTTTTTAGGCTAATTGGAAGTTTAGCTAATATGTCAGCTACATGATAGCTATTTGGGCTAGTGTGGGATTTTTTTCAGTTTTTTAGGCTACTTTGGAGTTAAGCTAATATTTCTGCTACATGCTAGCTATTTTGGCTAATTTAGGCTTTTTTAGGCTATTTTGGAGTTTAGCTAATATTTCAACAGCATGCTAACTATTTTGGCTAATTTAGGCTTTTTTAGGTTACATTGGAGTTTAGCTAATATTTCTGCTACATGCTAGCTATTTTGGCTAATTTAGGCTTTTTTAGGTTACTTTGGAGTCAAGCTAATATTTATGCTACATGCTAGCTATTTTGGCTAATTTAGGCTTTTTTAGGCTATTTTAGAGTTTAGCTAATATTTCAACAGCATGCTAACTATTTTAGCTATTTTTTTCAGTTTTTTTAGGCTAATTGGAAGTTCAGCTAATATGTCAGCTACATGCTATCTATTTGGGCTAATGTAGGATTTTTTCAGCTTTTTAGGCTACTTTGGAGTTGAGCAAATATTTCTGCTACATGCTAGCTATTTTGACTAATTTAGGCTTTTTTAAGGCTATTTTGGAGTCTAGCTAATATTTCAACAGCATGCTAACTATTATGGCTAATTTAGGATTTTTTAGGCTATTTTGGAGTTAAGCTAATATTTCTGCTACATGCTAGCTATTTTGGCTAATTTAGGATTTTTTAGGTTACTTTAGGGTCAAGCTAATATTTCTGCTACATGCTAGCTATTTTGGCTAATTTAGACTTTTTTAGGCTATTTTGGAGTTTAGCTAATATGTCAGCTACATGCTAGCTATTTGGGCTAATGTAAGATTTTTTTTCAGGTTTTTAGGCTACTTTGGAGTTGAGCTAATATTTCTGCTACATGCTAGCTATTTTGGCTAATTTAGACTTTTTTTGGCTACTTTGAAGTTTAGCTAAAATATTTCAGCTACATGCTATCTATTTTGGCTAATGTAGGATTTTTTTCAGGTTTTTAGGCTACTTTGGAGTTAAGCTAATATTTCTGCTACATGCTAACTATTTTGGCTAATTTAGGTTTTTTAGGCTACTTTGAAGTTTAGCTAATATTTCAGCTACATGCTAGCTATTTTGGCTATTTCTTTGGCTACTTTGAAGTTTAGCTAACATTTCAACTGCAAGCTAGCTGCTTTGGCTAACTTGGGCTTTTTCAGTTTTTTAGGCTATTTTTGCATTCAACTTATATTTTGCTGGCTTTCAGCTTCATCAATTGTAGCAATCAATTTCAGTATCTTCAGCTATCATCACTTGCATCTTCAGCCACCAAATTCAGCTTACAGCATTCACACTAGCATTATCGCGGCTAATGCTATATATCTATCATTCTATTATCTGGTTAGTTTAAAGCTATTGATCGTTAAGATGTGTGTTTTACATTCACTTTGTGCTTGATCCGATTAGTCGACTAATCACAAAAGTAATCGGTGATTAGTCAACTATTAAAATAATCGTTTGTGGCAGCCCTAGTTTAAAGCAACAAAATATACATGTTAACACAAATACAGTCCAAGAGCTTTAAAGTCCCACAAATTCACCGCTGGGTTGTTGGTGCGGAAGTTAGCCTCCACTGATTTCCCATCATCCCTTTGTGTACACTCTCTCCCGCTTGCTTATAGCACCCCACGAGCCCAAG
>NC_050531.1:5227718-5233590 GCF_002922805.2 Oryzias melastigma | reverse complement strand
TTAGTCGACTAATCAGAAAAATAATTGGTGATTAGTCGACTATTAAAATAATCATTTGTGGCAGCCCTAGTTTAAAGCAACAAAATATACATGTTAACACAAATACAGTCCATAAGCTTTAAAGTCCCACAAATTCACCGCTGGGTTGTTGGTGCGGAAGTTAGCCTCCACTGATTTCCCATCATCCCTTTGTGTACACTCTCTCCCGCTTGCTTATAGCACCCCACGAGCCCAAGCTAACATAGAAAAAACATGGTTAGCAATATCGGAGCTTTCCATCCGTACAGATTCCAGCTCAGATGAGGAAAACTAAGACGTTCATGGATCTATTTGTCTACAAGTGGATTTATCAGAATTGGAGAGAGTTCGCAACATAAATCTTTTTCAAGCTGCTGATTTTCATCTGCTCCTGATCCATTTGGATTTAAATCAATAAATACTCAGAAACAATTTTAATCTCAAATTATTTTATATATATCCTCCATTATGAGAAAAATGTTACAAAAACATGTTAAAAACACAAAAAAAACCACAATTTTCATTGGAGCGGGCCTCTAAAGTCCCGATCAGAGACTCTTGGGTTACTTTTTGCTGCAGTCTAATCAGGCCGTCACCGTCAGGACGAAGATTGCTTAGAAACGGTTGTTGGTTTGAAGGACTGTTTTGTCGTTGCCCACTGGGCTGAGGGCCACGAGTGTCGCCGGACAGATGGAGGAGCTCCTCTCCATGCCAGGCTGCTCTCACTAACCAGTCCTCTCCTTTCTCCTCCTTCCATTTGTCTCCTGCCAACTCCTGCTCCTCTTCTACAGTCTGGCCAACCTGGTGACGCTGGAGCTCAGGGAGAACCTCCTGAAATCTCTGCCCACGTAAGCGTCGTTAAATTGAATCTTCTCTCACAAAAATGACAATTCTTTTGTTATTTTAAGAAACTTTGAATGATGTGGTAAACCTTTTCTTATTCTTTTTTGCACAGGTCGCTCTCTTTTCTTGTAAAACTGGAACAGCTGGACCTCGGCAACAATGAACTGGAAGTTTTGGTTCGTCACCATCTCATTCTCTCACATCTTCCAGCAGATTAAGTCTTTGTGTCATCCTGAAGAAGCCCGTCGGATTGACACGTATCCCCAGAATCCCCGCTCACCTTCACAGCTCCATCATTATAACACGCTCGCCTCCCCCAAAACAAAGCAGAGGCGGGTTGTCAGAAGTGAAGCCCAGACAGAGAGCTGCTGCTTTTAGCCCGGGAACGCCCATCTGTCTCAGCGGGACAAGTAAACAGCGCCGCATGACCCGACGAGGGCGGCGCTGAGCAAACATCAGCATGAAAACTGTCACAAGTTCAATCTTGTGTGATTTGATTTCTTCTTGGAGACTTTAGATCAGGGATTTCAAACTTAATCGCACAGAACACACCTTAAGTCGCAGACCGAACAGGATAAACATTTACTGAACACTCTAAAACTTTTTAAAACTGTAACTTTTTAACATAATTATGAACTAGAAATATAGCATTAGCTGCAATAATTCTAGAGTGAATGCTGTAAGCTGAGTTTGGTCGATAAAGATGCTAGTGCTGATAGCTGAAGATGCTCAAATTGATGGTTAAAAACACTGAAGTTAACAGCAGAAAATTTGGAAGTTGATAGCAAGCTAAAATATGAGCTAAATACCAAATTAGCCTAAAAAGCTAAAAGAAAAAAAGTAGGTGAGCCAAAACCGCTAGCATGTAGCTGAACTTAAAAATAGTCTAAAAAAACTGAAAAAGCCTAAATTAGCCAAAACAGCTAGCACACAAACATTAGCCTAACTAGAAAACAGCCTATAAAACTTAAAAAAAAAAAAATGTAGGTTAACTAAAACAGCTAGCATGTAGCTGAAATATTAGCTAAACTCTAAAATAGCCAAAGAAATTTTAGTAAATGCCAAAATGGTCTAAAAAGCTAGCAGAATGCCAATTTTTAAAACATTAAAACCGTAACTTTTTAACATAATTATGAACTAGATTTATAGCATCTCCTGTGATAATGCTAAGCTAATGCTGTAAGCTGAATTTGGCCACTGAAGATCCTCAAATTGATAGGTAAAATGCTGAAGTTTATAGCTGAAAACCCTGAAGCTGATAGCTGAAAAAGCTGAACCTTTAGCCGGAGTAGGTAAATTATACTAAAATCTGATTCTATAAATTCTTCTGGATTGAGTCGGTTGACACAATGACTTAAAAGCAAATATTCTGAACTTTTATCTTCAAAACTCCTCCTTAATCGAGATTATTTTTAAACTGTTTTCAGCCCGACACCCTCGGTGCTCTCCCCAACCTGCGGGAGCTGTGGTTAGATCGTAACCAGTTGTCCTCCTTACCCCCAGTAAGTCCATATTCATATTTTCATGGAAAATGTCCTCTGCAGTGCACGCAGGAAGCTGTGATTCTTGTTTCCGTGTGCAGGAGCTGGGAAACCTTCGGCGGCTGGTGTGTCTGGATGTGTCGGAGAACCGCCTGGAGGAACTTCCCTCAGAGGTCAGCGGCCTCCTGGCTCTGACCGACCTGCTGCTCACTCAGAACATGCTGGAAGTCGTCCCTGACAGCATAGGTGAGCTCCATCTGAGAGCGTCAAGGCGTAAATGGAGCAACACTGCCCTCTACTGGAGAAAAGGTCCAAGTTTCCCAGATTAAAGTGCAGTTTGTGTCTGCAGGTTCTCTGAAACAGCTTTCCATCCTCAAAGTGGACCAGAACAGGCTGACCCACCTAACCGACTCGGTTGGAGAGTGTGAAAACCTCACAGAACTCGTTCTGACAGAGAACCTTTTACAGGTACAGACTTTTATTTCTCTGCTCCAATAAAAAAAAAAGAGATCATTTCTGAAAATCTGCCGTCTCTCTCTTCCTTTCAGTCTCTTCCGAGCTCCCTGGGAAAGCTGAAGAAGCTGACCAATCTGAATGTAGACCGGAACCGGCTGGGCAACGTGCCTAAAGAGCTGGGCGGCTGCACCAGCCTCAACGTCCTCTCTCTGAGGGACAACCGCCTGGACAGACTGCCTGCTGAGCTGGCAGACGCCACTGAGCTGCACGTGCTGGACGTGGCTGGAAACAGGTACCAGGAGGGCTCCCAGAGATCTGAAAAATTCACCTGTTATTATTCACCCAACATTTTTAGACTTTATTTTGTCATTTTTCCTTGTTTCATTCACACACTAGACATAAAATTATACAAAAATAGACAATTTTGTCAGGAAAATATTGATTAATTTTGCTGTGGAAACCCTAAAAATGTTCATTAAACTGTTTTTAGAATGTAGATTTAAAGTTTTAGGTTTAATTTTGTAAAAACATTAAGAACAAGTGTTTTCAGAAAACTAATTTAGATGTTTTTAAATGAAAATACAAGAAAAAATTCAGGCGAAATTTATACATTTCCTTTAATCCACATAGATAAACTAGAGGCCTCACAGCTCCAGGCTGTCATTCATACAGTGGCTGTACTTCAGTCTGACTGTGTGGCTTCAGCTCTTGAAATTTGTCCTGGAATTCTGTTTTTTGGAGCTTTTTAATTTTTTTTTTTTTCTCAAATTTTACTTCTCCGATGGAAGCGTGTCGTGCGCCTCCTCTGCTTTTAGGGTGAACAGCTCGCCTCCTGCAACAGCAGCAGGATGGATTTTTGCTGCAATTTTTACACAACGCTGGTGTTTGTTCTTGGAAAAATCCTGTCGGTCTTCATCCTAAAATAAAAGAATAATCATTTCCTCGTTATTGGATTTCTAATAGCTAGATAGCTCCGCCTCCACACTGCAGCCGTCTGATCTAAACTTATCTTCTACCTGGTTTATTAAAATAAAAAGATCGCTTTTGTCCAGAAGCTACAAATATTTAGCATATTCTATTTTCATTCATATCAATCACAAACTTTCAAAACAAGTTAAAGTTTATTTTAGACACAGTTTTATTGCCCTGATTTCACAGCCAATCTCAGTTCCAAACTGTTTTGTAAAATTTGACTTTCAGAATTTGTTTGTTGTTTTCAGATTACAAACTTTTTCGATTATGCACCTCAGAAAAGGTTCCTCTCATGTCTCATGTACTTTCTCCCAGGTTACAAAATTTGCCTTTCGCCTTGACAAACCTCAACCTGAAGGCCATGTGGCTGGCAGAGAACCAGTCGCAGCCCATGCTCAAGTTCCAGACGGAGGACGACGAGCGGACCGGAGAGAAGGTGCTGACCTGCTACTTACTGCCCCAGCAGCCTTCACCCAGCCTCGGTGAGTTCTTCTCATCTGTGTCACATTTATTTAATGTTTTAAGACCCACTCCAATGACAAAAATAACATTTTTGTTATAATGGAGGACATTTTTGCAAGTTTTTTTTTTGGCTTTTATTGTGAAAATCAAGAAAAACAACAATTGAGTTCCTGTTATTTGGAAGCTCAAGGTTCTCAAAGCATGAAAAGCATTTTTTTTATTAGTAAAACGTTATTCGGTTTGATCTTTTCAGGGCTTCTTAAAATAGATGTGCACTTTAAAGACCCACTGCAATAAAATCAGGTTTTTAGCATATTATAAAATATTAAAATATTAAATATAAAAATATGGAGGATGTGTAAAATAATTTAGGATTAAAATTATGTTTCTGAGTATTTTTTTCTTTTAAATTGTTTTGAATCAGAAACAAAAAATCTGCAGTTTGAAAAAGCTGCGTTTGTGACACGGCGACTGACATGGGCGGAGCTAAAGTCTCCTTGCTCTGCTATAATTCTGAAGCATCCACTTCTAGACAAATAGATCCACGAACGTCTTTGTTTTCCCCGTCTGAGCTGGAATCTGGTTCTAACCCAGGGGTCTGCAACCTTCAACAGTTAAAGAGCCATTCTGAAGGATTTCTCACTCACAACATCCCAGTAGGAGCCACAAAGTCGAATTTCACCCTTTAGAAGAAGAAAACACTGATTTGTATTTATAGTATTGTGACTATTATGATAAATGCAAATACATTTGTTTTTTCAAGCATAAATAAAACAGAAATATAAAGAGAAAATAGCCTTTTTTTATTTGAAATAGTTTCTAATTCTTTAGAGGTCTACATGACTTTCCTTCAAAATAAAAGCCATCCTGTACCACATAAAATCATCTTAATACAGAGTAGAATGTAGTATTGGGTAATGAAATGTCAATAGTGATGAAGAATATACGCATAAAACCACCAGAAAGTCATAAATCTAAATAAAAACTAAATAAACCAGAGCTAATGGAGTGACCCTTATCATGTTTTTCATAATTAAAGTCCTTGATTTTTTGTTTATTTTTTTATTCGAAAATAGAAATTCCACCTTAAATTCTGGTTGTGTGTACTGACTTCAAATCGATTTTCTATGATAAATAGCGCTCAAACATCTGTCAAAATGTTTCAGTTTTGGTAAACTGTTACCAATCTCCTTCATGGATTGTTGGAGCATTATGGGTAATGTCAGGTCCCTGTCCTTCAACAGTTGTGAAGGAGTTGAAAAACATTTGACTTTTATTGGCTAATATATCTATAAGATAAACCTAATATATGTTACTTTTTTAAATAAATAAAAAAATAATGTTTTAATTGGAGGGTTTAAAGAGCCGCATGTTGCTTCACTGCTAGATAGCTTCAATATTGCTTGCCGTTTGTTTTTTCTGCACAAATATAAGCCAGTGGAAGAGAGTGTAAATGGGATATTAATAAAAGTCGTGACTCAGAGGTGAATTTCTACTGAAATAATGCCGCTCTGCAGAAAATATGTCTTAAAAATGTTTTATTTTGGCTAATAATCGTAATTAAAAGACAACTAGGAACGATCTTATTATAGAAAAAATATAAAGTTGGAGTGGTACTTCAGACAGTGTTTTGATGCTTA
>NC_050531.1:5202399-5227358 GCF_002922805.2 Oryzias melastigma | reverse complement strand
AGTGGGACTTCAGACAGTATTTTGTTGCTTACATTTTCACTTGAGCACACAGACGTTATGCAGCCTCTTTGTCGTGATTTGAAGTCGTTTTTACTGAAAAATTTTGACAAATGTTTGTGCCTACTCCTTCAGAAAACCTGCTGCAGAACAGCGTGGACGACAGCTGGACAGACAGCAACCTGAACCGAGTGTCCGTCATTCAGTTCCAGGAGGAGACCAAGGCAGAGGAAGAGGAGGAGGACGAGGAGGCTGCAGCGGAGCGCCGAGTCAGCAGATCTCTTGTTATTGACACACACAATCACACCTGCAGATGCGGCGTAATCCCGTCTGATTTGATCCTCCAGGGCCTCCAGCGCAGAGCGACGCCGCACCCGAGCGAGCTGAAGGTGATGAAGAAGGGCATGGAGGACCGGAGGAACGACGCCTACACGCCTAGAACCGATGAAGAGGAATCGCTCGACCCTCAGGTACGGAAGACGAGGTTTCCAGATCGGGACTGTGATGTGATCTCGTGTGACGCGGCGGATCCTCTCCAGGAGAAACGCCTCAGTGACCTTTCCAATCAGAGCCACGACTCCCACAGCACGCTGTCGGCCACCTCCCACGAGGACCGGCACGCCGCGCCGCAGAGGGAGGATCTGGTGGACGGACACGCTCAGGAGGAGGAGGAGCTGGATGAGATGGAGGTGGAGTACATCGAGGTAAACCGTGGCGGCTCGTCTCCTCCATCAAGTGGCTAAAACATGCGCTCAAACCAGATCCGCTTCCTCCTGCAGCCGACCGTGCACTTTGCAGAGGAGCCCATCATCCGGGGTGGGGAGGAGGAGGACGACGACGAAGGAGAGAACGGCGAGAGGAGCGACGAGGAAGACGAGCGGCCGGTTTACGCCGCAGAGAAGCAGCGGCTCATCCGGAAGGACACGCCGCACTACAAGAAGCACTTCAAAATCACCAAGCTGCCCAAACCCGAGGCTGTGGCGGCGCTGCTGCAGGGCTTCAGCCCCGACGGCCTCAACGCCCCGCCGCCGCCGGCTCGGGAGGACGAAGAGGACGAGGATGACGAGGAGGAGGAGGAGGAAAGCTTCAGCACTCCTCAGCGCAGAGTGGAGGACGTGGAGGACAGCCGGCATCACATCAACTCCAGTCAAGTGAAGGTAAAAGACGGCGGAACGTCAGAAAAGACGTTTTAAACACTTCTACACACCCACAGAAGTAAAGCTCTGACCCCCCCACTACCATCCTGCACACACCGTCACACCCCAGCGGTGGCTCTTGAAAATTCAGCACTAAACCTGTCATCTTTGCCATCCACCTGCTAATTCAGATCAGTAATGATGTGTTCACGCTCAGCTTCATAACTGTGTCTGTGTGAGCGAACGAGCAGCTGATGGCTTCCTGCTGATCTTCTTTCCAATGTTTGGGGGAGACTTTGTGGGTTTTATTGATCACTATGTTTTCTTTTAACCCAAAGATCATCACAACGAGTCTTCTAGTGTTTGTGTGCTCCGCTGAAGCCGTTTGTAAAGGGCTGGGAATCAATTATAGTCCGAAGGCACCGTCTACTTTTACTGAGGCATCTGATTGGTCAGTTTATGTAAAGGATGATGCCTGATGAAGTACGCATTATCAGAGTTTAACAGACACTTAGAGATATGTGAACTGTTTTCTGCAAAGACAAGTCAAACTTTAGAGCCACACATCCAAAGACAAGTTTGTGGACAGCAGCCACTTAGATCAGGCAGCGCCAAACACCCAGAAAAAAACCCACGAGGAAGTGACATCATATCCTGATATGATGTAAAAAATCAAGCATCTTTGACTAATTAGTAGTACTTTAATTATTACATTTTAATTTTATTTTTACAAGAGGAAGACTATTTGATGTGCGGCTCAAGGTGTTGCCATAGTAACGGCTCCGGAGCTCCGACCCCTCCACGTCACTTTTT
Organism: Oryzias melastigma; assembly: GCF_002922805.2. Taxonomy (NCBI): domain Eukaryota; kingdom Metazoa; phylum Chordata; class Actinopteri; order Beloniformes; family Adrianichthyidae; genus Oryzias; species Oryzias melastigma. The sequence goes on along the minus strand of NC_050531.1, from coordinate 5,225,412 downwards.
AACATTTTTGGTCCCAAACTTGTCGTTTTTCGAGTACCAAGTTAAGGATTTGGTCCAGTGGGTTGCATTCTTTCCACAAAGGCCCCATTGATGTAGAGAGAACTCCTAAAGTCCAGGATCTTCTCCTTGGACTTTAAGATCCATGAACTCCACGCCGCCAGTCTGTCGACCTCATCTCTGTGGTCCGATTCCCCTGAGATGATCCCGACCAAAGTGGTGTCATCTGCAAACGTTATGATGGTGTTGGGGAGAAGGGTCGCAGTGCAGCCACATGTGTAGAGAGTGAATAGGAGGGGACCCAGTACATAGCCCTGTGGTACACCGGTACTGATGGTTGAAGATTGAAGTTTGAGGGCGCTCAGTTAGAAAGGTTGTCACGGCAACCAATCAGAATCCAGTATTTAGCTATAAAACTTGAATAACTTGCTCTACAAAAAGAATATCTAAAAAAAAAAGTTGCTCTTTATTTCTCAATAGAAATCTATGGGATTATCTCAGACCTACTTCCTGTTTTAAAGTCAGTCCAGTTCTACTCACTCAGTCCAGTTCTCCTATACAGTCAATGGGTTGAACCCCGACCGGTCAGAACATCTACAGGCAGAGCTGGAATTCACAAGACAGATGTTTGTCCCCAAAAGGTCCCAGAAATCCTCTATTATTCTAGCGCCCCCTTGTGTTCAAGCGTGTGGACTCACTCCGAAGTTTCTTAGTTTGTTCAGTTCCGTGATGAGGATTCGGTCAGGATTTTACGTGTTTCGTTGAGTGTGTTTGTTTTTCCGTCTCTTCCTGTGTTAGCTTTTGGTGGCTGGGTTGTGGGGGGGGGGCAGTTGAAGTCTCCTCTGCTTTATGGGGGGGGGGTCATCAGAAGTATGTGTGTGCAGTTGTTGTAGATTTTCTGTCCTGTGTGTGCGAGCGTGTTTGAACTGTGGCCTGACTAATCTGCATGCTTCTCGCTGGTTCCTGTCCTAACAGGGGGTGTCATTTGATCAAGTCAATAATCTGCTGATTGAACCTGCTCGAATTGAGGAGGAAGAGGTCTGTACCTTCTTTTCCCATCCGATCTGTCTGCTAGAACCTCACTCACCCTGTCGACCACCTCTGTCTGCACAGCAATCGAACGCAAATCACTGAGAATCCAAACTCCCCCCTGACTATGCATTACATTCAGGTCTCTGTGGCAGAACCTTTAAACACTTCATTTAACTTCCTTATATTTATTCTTGAATTCATTTAATTTTTTTAATGCAAATTAGTTTAATTTTGTTAGAATTTATTTGCTTTTTATTTGAGTTGTGCTCTAAATTACTTCCACAAAAATTATTTCCAATCATTTTAAAGGATTTTTGATTACAAAAAATGACAACTAGCACATTTTTTTTATCTAAATCTAGTTTATATGAGATATTTTTTATATATTTTTATTTTAAAAAGTAAAAAAAAACATGAACAGTTTTAAAGGAAAATAAGACGTCTGTTTATACATGTTGTGTTTTATAACCTCTACACATCTAAAAACAAAACTTAAGAAAACCCTTTTTTAAATCAACCAAATAAAGATATTTTTTAATTAAAATCTAGAAGCTCCTGTTGGAGTGAAAAACTACGGTGTGTTGTAGCATTACGACGGAGCATTAGGGCCAGTTTACAAACAAGACTAACTTTTTTTTTTTATTTTATTAAAACTTTAAGTCTCCTAAATTTCCAGAAAAAAGTAAAAGAATAAAAAGCCGCATATTTATGACTTTAAAAAACTAAAAGCTAAATTTATTACCATTTATTTCCATGTTTTAAAGTTATAAATTTACGGAAAAAAGTAATACATTTACAAGATAAAAGTAATACATTTACAAGAATAAGAAAAAATAAATTAAGGAGAAAAATTCATAAATTTACAAGAAAAGTTGACTATAAAAAAAGTCGTACATTTTTGAGAAAAAGGTCACAAGTTAACGTGAAAAAGTCACATTATTACAAAAAAAAGGAGCCAAAGATTTACAAAATTAAGTCGCAAATTAACGAGAAAAAAATGATAAATTTTAGACTAAAAAATGTCACAAACTAACAAGTAAAAGTCATAAATTTACAAAAAAGTAGCAAATTAATGAGGAAAAAGTCACAAATTTACTAGATCAAGGAACCATAAATTTACAAGAAAAAAGTAACAAATTAATGAAAAAAATTCAAAAATTTACAAGAGTAAGGAGAAAAAAATTTACATGAAAGTTGCAAATTAACTAAAAAAAGGTCATAAATTAATGTGAAAAAGTCACATATTTACAAAAATAAGGAGCCATAGATTTACAAAATAAAGTCACAAATGAACAAGAAAAAATATATAAATTTAAGCAAAAAAAAAGTCACAAATTAACAAGAAAAAGTCACAATTTTACAAAAAAGTCACAAATTAACGAGAAAAAAATCATAAATTTACAAGAATAAGGATCCATAGATTTACAAAATAAAATCACAAATTAATGAGAAAAAATAAATAAATTTAAGCAAAAAAAGTCGCAAATTAACAAGAAAAAATCATACATTTATAGGAATAAGGAGCCATACATTTACAAAATAAAGTCACAAATTGATGAGAAAAAAAAAGTCATAAATTTACAAAAAAGACAAATTATTAAGAAAAAAGTCATAAATTTACAAAAAAGTCACAAATTAATGAAAAAAGTAATACATTTAAAAGAAAAAAGTCACAAATTAACGCCAAGTTACATTAGCATTAAAACATTGAAATAGCTGAAAACTGAGCCTCCTTTTAAGTCTACTAACAACAAGGGAGCATTTGGATGACATCACGGCACTGGCGAGTGCCAATGATGAGATTTTGGGAAATTGTGGTTGGTGATTTCCAGAGGAGCCGTGGATCCATCGATTCTGTATGACACGCTCAACTTGTGATGAGCTTTGGGACTTCTTGTGGCGCCCGCTGTACCGCCATTCTTACCAAGAAATGCATTTAATTTGTAAAAAGTTTTTCTATTGCACTTTTGTGAAATGTGTATTTTGATATTCTCAAAAGCCGCCTCCTCAAGGCACAAAAACGTTTTTTTTTTATAAATCCAAGTTTTTTTTTTAATTGTGGTGTTTCCATGAAACAAATTTATAATAATTTAAAAATTATTTATAATTTTCCCAATTTCATATAATGCAAAAACAGCTAGTGATGGAGCTGTTTCTTGCTTTTTCTCCTCTCATCAAAACCACTCCTCCATTTCCCAGCATCAGGTTCTGGCACATTGCACCTTCCTCTTTCCTGCTCGTCATCGTTCTGTCTGTGCTGCTTTATGCGACTGTTTGTGATTTCGCAGCTCACTTAAGTCAAAACCACATCAAAAAATCTTGTTTCGCCTGCAAATTCTAAAAGTGCATACCTTTAGAAATACATTTTTTGCATGATTTTCTCCAAACGGTTTTTGATACGTTTATATATTTTTGAATTTGCGACATGTCGGATGCTGGACTCTGCATGCTGTCGGCAGCATCCTCCCTCATGTTTGTTTCTGGACTCTTCCTTTTCCTGGTTCGTCTCCTTCTCCTGTTCCTTCGTGGCTTTGCAAGCGCACAGACTACACACCTGGTGTGTTTCATTTTGTGTGTGTGTTTACCACAAAACACAAACCGCACTTTAGTTACTTCTTCTGAGTTCAAACGAGTCGTCCCACCGCCCGATCCGACAGGTTTAGCTCTGCGGGGTTTTTCTTGGGGTTGACTGTCAGTTTTTTTGACCCGACCTGCAGCACACTCTGACCATCGTGCGACAAACGGGCGGCCTCGGCATCAGCATCGCCGGGGGGAAAGGATCTACGCCGTACAAAGGAGATGACGAGGTCAGACGAGTTCCGGCTGCACGGTTAACGCTCCTGGAGCTTCGGACTCATTCGTCTCGTTTGGATTTTCAGGGAATCTTCATCTCCAGAGTGTCTGAGGAGGGTCCTGCGGCGAGGGCGGGGGTGAAAGTGGGAGACAAACTCCTGGAGGTGAAGATCCGAGATGTTTGGGGGGTTTTTGGTTAAACGTTTGAGGGCTGATCGCCGTCCGTCTGTCAGGTAAACGGTGTCGACCTGCATGAAGCGGAGCACCACACTGCGGTGGAGGCCCTGCGCAGCTCCGGCGCCGCCGTCTCCATGACAGTGCTGCGGGAGCGCATGGTGGAACCGGAGAACGCCATCACCACCACGCCGCTGAGGCCCGAGGACGACTACTTCCCACGGGAGAGACGGAGCAGCGGGCTGGGCTTCGGCGCGGACGCCAGCCCCCCCGGGCCGCGGCAGCGCTTCTCCACCTGCCTGATCCGCAACGACAAGGGTCTGGGGTTCAGCATCGCCGGGGGGAAAGGCTCCACGCCGTACCGCACGGGAGACACGGTGAGGCGCGTTTAAGAGTCGAGGTAAAGTTTCCACCGTTTACCGCCATTACCACGGCGACAGAGATATGAATAGCCAGCCTTGAAACCTGAGAGGGTTCCTGTAAATGGTCAGGGTGGAGCGCTCTGCATCATGTGCAGCTCGAGAGCACAGAGCGAAGGACTCCTAAACTCTGGATTCAGGCAAGTCTGCCTGCTGCCATCAGAACGTTCATGCAGGTTCTGGTAGACCGCGTGCATCATTTATAAATGAAAGTGTGAGGAGTAGATTATTGATGCTGCAGCAGGATGCATCAAAAGATGGTTCTCGTTTTGGTTCTGTGAAGAGAAGGCCTTTAACTTCCCTCTTGGTTGTAGGGAATCTACATCTCCAGAATAGCTGAAGGTGGAGCGGCACACAGAGACAGCACACTGCGAGTGGGCGACAGAGTGATCTCTGTGAGTAAATTCACGTTCTGTTGCAAGTTGTCAATAAAGTTTTCTCCTTGTCTGACAAAACTCAATTGCACATTTTTACTAACAAGAAAACTGTCATCGTCCTTTTATTTTGTAAGAATTCTAACTCTTTCTTTTGAGAGTTTCTGGTTTTCTGTCCCTGGATTTTCTGTCTTTTTCGGCCCCCTCCCTCTATAATCTCATCTAGGGCTGCCACAAACGATTATTTTAATTGAGTCATGTGCAAAGTGGATGTAAAGCAAACATCTTAACCATCATTAGCTTTAAACTGACAAAAAATAAAGACAATGAAGATGATAGTTTATTCAACTTTTAATGATTCGTCCAGTCTCTGTCCTTCATTAGTTTCTGGTATTAAAACAAGATTAAACTAAAAAAGTTACATTACCTGTGATAATTCTAGTGTGGATGCTTTTAAGCTGAAAGTAGTCGCTGAAGATTCTAAAGCTTTTTACTAGAAAATTGTGATGCAATTGACTTTAATTGCTGCAAGGACTTACTGAAAATACAAAAGCTATTTGCAAAAAATTACATTTGGGAAGACTGAAAGAGCACTAAAGTTCACCAAAATTTCTTAAAATTTTGTTCTAAAATTGCTTACAATCCCTAATACATGTTACAATTTTGCAAAAATATTTAGTGTGTTCCTTAAATATGAGCTAAACTCCAAATTATCCCAAAAAACCTCAGTAGATGCCAAATTAGCCACAAAAAAGCAAACTCATTGCTTAAATACTAGCTAAACTCCAAAATAGCCTAACATTCCTCTGTAAACTAAATTTGTCAAAAATGTTAGCCTGTTGCTAAAGTTGAAGCTAATCTCTAAATTGGCCTATAAAAACCCCAGTAGAGAACAAATTAGCCAGAAATGTTAGCATGTTGCTTAAATATTAGCTAAACTCCAAATTAGCATAAAAACATAAGTACAAGCCAAACTAGCTGAAAAAGCTAACATTTTGCCAAAATATTAGCTAAACTCCAAAATAGCCTAAAATTCCTCAGTAAACTAAATTAGTCAAAAATGTTAGCCTGTTGCTAAAATAGAAGCTAAACTTTAAATTGGCTTATAAAAACCCCAGTAGATAAAAAATTAGCCAGAAATGTTAGAAGTTGCTACAATATTAGCTATTCCTCAATTTAGCATAAAAACATAAGTACATGCCAAACTAGCCAAAAAAGCTAACACATTGCCAAAATATTAGCTAAACTCCAAAATAGCCTAAAATTCCCCAGTAAACTAAATTCGTCAAAAATGTTAGCCTGTTGCTAAAATAGAAGCTAAACCCTAAATTAGCTCAAAAACGTTAGCATTTTGCTCAAATTTTAGCTGAACTCCAAATTAGCATAAAAAACTCAGTAGAGGTCAAATTAGCAAATAAAGCTAACAAATTCCCTAAGTATTAGCTAAACTCCAAAATAGAATAAAAATTTCTGAGTGAACTAAATTAGTCAAAAACGTTAGCTCGTTGCTAAAATAGAAGCTAATCCTTAAATTAGCCTGTAAGAACCTCAGTAGATCACAAATTAGCCGAAAACATTTGCATGTTGCTCAAATATTTGCTAAAAATAATAATCGTGGCAGCCCTAACCTCATCCCCACATTTTCTGCCTCTTCTTCATTCCAGCAAACAGATTTGAGTTTTTTTGCCGTTTCCTGCAGAGCTTCTTTTCTCTCTCTCCTCCTGCATGCCCACTAATGCATCAAGCGTCTCCCTTTGCCCGCTCGGTGGTGGGTTTGGTGTTGGGTGGTGTGGGCCGAGCTCGCTGCTGCAGATGCGGCCGGCGTTTGGTAACCGCACCCGCAGCAGCGTGCCGGCCCCGCGGTAAGAGCTGCTACTGTCGGGTCAGAGCTGACTTCCTGTCACATGGTGCATGAAGCTCCACATGAAAAAAGAGCGTGTCTAAATACACTGAAAAGAAGTGCAAAGCTTCATGTGCATGAATGTGGTTTCAAAAGGCCTTTTATCAGCCTGTGGTTGGAGATGATCCTCACCGAATCCTAATCATCTGGAAAAACTGTGGAGCCGGATGCAGATCTGGAAACCAGATTGATTTTTCAATTCTTTTTACCCCTTTTACCCAATAACAATAAATTCTTTGCACAGTGAATTCACTTTTTTTAACTGTTAGCATAGCAAGTTTTCCCTATATTATATATTATATATACTATATTATATTATAACTATTATTATTATTATAACAATTATATTATTATAACAATAAATTCTTTGCACAGTGAATTCACTTTTTTTAACTGTTAGCATAGCAAGTTTTCCCTAGTGGCAGTTGCTTTCACATTTGTCACTGGAATATTGTGAAATTTTTAACACATGAACAAATGAAATGATACAACACGCAACATATTAGGAATGTGGGCATCATTTAAAAAAAACAAAACACTGTTGCTAAGGAAACCCCAAAATTTACTTTCGCCAATTCTTCTAAAATTACACAGATCTGTTCATCACCCCCAGCTGGCCAAAAAATAAAATGGTTGCTATGGAGATAAATCAGCAGAAAAAGGGCGGGGCAAGTAGTGCCTGCAGGCCTTACAATTGGCATTAATGTGTTTTGGTTTCTTATTTGGGATTTTGAAAATTTTAATATAAAAATAGAGTCCTGTTTGCTTGCACCTTCCTCTCAAATGAGCCTTCTGCAAAAGCCGTCTGTCTTTCTCCCCGGAGGTGCTATCAATGTTTCCCCGACTAACCGTACTCGCTGTGTCGCTTTCACAAAATCTGAAACCTTGAGTGAGGACGTTCATAGTCTTCCTGGTTGGTTCTGCTGTCGATCCAGATCAATGGTGTAGACATGACAGAGGCCAGGCATGACCAGGCAGTAGCTCTGCTTACCGGCACCTCCCCCACCATTACACTACTGGTGGAGCGAGACCTGAATGCACCAGCGGGCTCTCCAGGTCAGAACCGGGCGCGCTCCCACTCCCCGCCGCCTCCAGAGCCGTCGGATTCTCCAGACCAGGAGGAAGACGGCTTCCAGGGGAACCATTTGGGCCGGCTGGAGGACGAGTACCCCATCGAGGTGAGACCAGGATGACCGCTGGACTGTTTTTAGGAGCAGGATTAGGATCCTCAGTTTGACCTCATGCCTTGTTCTTAATGCTGTCCAGCTCCAGAGAAGATGGTGTATGGTATGAAGGCTTGTTGTGGTGAAGATCCTTTAGGTTGTAGTCTGGAGTAGGGCTGCCACGATTAGATTAATTTAATAGTCGATTAGTCGTTACTTCATATTATATGGAGTCGGAGTGTAGTGAAGTTGAAAGTTATAATGGCATTATGCTAACTTTTTGGACTATTTTGTCACTTATTAAAGCTACATCTTAGCTATTTTGGCTAATTTGGTATTTTTTTTTGTTTTTCAGGCTATTTTAAAATTTAGCTAATATTTCATCTACATGCTAGTTATTTAGGCTAATTTATAATTTTTCAGTTTTAGGCTATTTTAGAGTTTAGCTAATATTTCAGCTACATGTTAACAATTTTGGCTAATTTAGTTTTTTTTTTGTTTTTCAGGCTATTTTAAAATTTAGCTAATATTTCAGCTACATGCTAGCTATTTAGGCTAAATAAGGATTTTTTGTTTTTTAGGCTATTTTAAAGTTTAGATAATATTTCAGCTACATGCTAGCTATTTTGGCTAATTTATAATTTTTCAGTTTTTTAGGCTATTTTAGAGTTTAGCTAATATTTTACCCATGTGCTAGCTATTTAGGATAATTTAGGCTTTTTTGTTTTTTAGGCTATTTTAAAGTTTAGATAATATTTTAGACACATGCTAGCTATTTTGGCTAATTTATGATTTTTTGTTTTTTAGGCTGTTTTAGACTAGCTAATATTTCAGCTACATGCTAGCTGTTTTTGCTAATTTAGGCTTTTTTAAGCTATTTTGGAGCTTAGCTAATATTTCAGCCACATGTTAGCTGTTTTCATTTTTAGGCTAATTTGGCTTTTAACTAATATTTTAGCTAGCTTTTAGCTTTAGCATTATAAGCTATCAGCTTCAGAATTTTCAGCTATCAGCTTTAGCGTTTCTTTAGCTTTCAATGTCAATATCTTCAGCTATCAACACTAGCTTCAAATTCAGCTTACAGAAAACACTAGCATTATTGCAGGTAATGCTATATAATTAGTTTTAGTTAATTTAAAGCTAATGATGGTTAGGATGTGCGCTTTACATCCGGTTTGCACATCACTCGGTTGGTATAATATTTAATAGTATTATAGTAAAATAATTGTTGATTATTCGACTATTGAAATAATCGTTTGTGGCAGCACTACTGGAGAAACATGTCGGTGTTGCTGAAATACTAGATGGTTGTTTTACGTGTGAGTCTGAAACATTTGAGAAGTTCTCACCTCAAGCTTCTGATCCCAACAGGAAGTCACCCTGGTGAAGTCAGGAGGTCCTCTGGGCCTGAGCATCGTCGGCGGCAGCGACCACGCCAGCCATCCTTTCGGCATAAACGAGCCTGGAGTCTTCATCTCGAAGGTACGGCCACTAAAATCTGTCCTGTAGGCTCGTTTGACAGCGTCTCACTGGTCCTGCTCCTCGTCTTCAGGTGATTCCTCACGGTCTGGCAAGTGAAAGCGGCCTGCGCGTCGGTGACCGCATACTGGAGGTGAACTCCACCGACCTGCGGCACGCCACGCACCAGGAGGCGGTGCGCGCCCTGCTGGCCAACAAGCAGGAGATCCGGATGCTGGTGCGGAGGGACCCGTCACCCCCTGGGATGCAGGAAGTCTTCATCCAGAAGCAGCCCGGAGAGAAGCTCGGCATCAGCATCCGGGGCGGAGCCAAGGGGCACGCCGGAAACCCCTTCGATCCCACAGACGAGGGCATCTTCATTTCCAAGGTTCTTCAACCATCGATGGCGTTGGCTCCGGTTCATCTGAGTCTTGAGTGAGGAGAAGTGTGAACGTGCTGTGGTCTGACTCCTCAGGTCAGCTCGACAGGAGCTGCAGCGAGAGATGGACGGCTGCAGGTTGGGATGCGGATTCTGGAGGTGAACAACCACAGCCTCCTGGGGATGACCCACACGGAGGCGGTGCGGGTCCTGCGGGCGGTCGGAGACTCTTTGGTGGTGCTGGTGTGTGACGGCTTTGACCCACGCAAGGTGGCCGCTGTGGAGGTGAGACACGGCCTCCTGCAGAAGAAAAACTAAGATTCTGAGAATGTTTTCAGTATCTGGGCTGTGGACTTGACACAAGAAAGCATTAATAAAAAGGACGGTGTTTTATAAAATGTTTTTAAAAAGATTTTTACTAAAAGACCCAAAATATTTAGGAACAAAGTGTCCTTTCAAGTAATTTCCCAGATTTTATATAGACAACAAAACAGCTTTTCGGTTAAGTTTTTAATAGTGTTTCTTCATTTATCTCCAGAGTTAGTTTGTGAGTGGTACTTCATGGCAGCACAGACTCTACCTGGAAGGGGCTGTTCTCACTTTGTGACATCAGCACATGAGAACCGACTCATTTTCGTTGATTGGAAGGGGCTGGTGCTCAGAGCAAAATATTGCTTTGGGGTTGTTCATAGGGAGGAACGAACATTATATTACACCTAAAAGCTAATAAGTTTAGTTTAGTTTGATTCCCTGATTTTGCTGACAGAACAGACTACTTGGAAGGGGCTGTTCTCACTTTGTGACATCAGCTCTCGAGAAGCCCCTCCCATTGTTTTGGGGCTGGTGATCAGAGTGCAGGTTTTTAGAGGATTACTCAGAAATGTGTAAACAGATCGAAATTCTGCTTTAGGGTTCTTTACAGTGAGGAATGAACATCATGATATACTTAAAAGCTCAAAAAGTAGATTTTTCATTATACAGTATAGGCCCTTTAACAAGCAAAAATTGTTTTGTTTTTCAAAATTTAAAAGTTTTACTAATTTATGAGGGGAAAACTGCAGAGCAGCCTTTCCCTGATCAAACCTTCGTATCACATTTCAAAGAAATATGAATAAAGAAATTACAGCTGCTGTTTCCCATACAAAATATATGGAAATTCTAAAAATGTCCAACAAAACACAATTTTGCAATTACACCATTTCCATTTAATCTTATTTATGTGAATAAACCCAAACTAACTTATGTGATAAATCATTAAAAAACACAAATGTGAACAAAACTTTGATTTACAGCAGATACATTCAGATTTCTGTCACGGCACTAGCGCTCATCATCATCTATCAAAGGAGACGTCGGCGTCTTATTCAGACCATGAAGCGAAAAGCTACGTGGGAGCGGCTACGAATGAAGGGATTATGGGAAATGGTGATTTTATAGAGGAGCTGTTGATCCAACTCTTCTGCATGAAACCCTCAACTTTTGCTGCGCCGTGTGACCGTATCCGGTTGTTGGTCACATGACTAATTTATTTGCCGTTTTGCTAAATATATCGATTTTGATACGCCTCAAAAATCCAAGCACAAAAACATCTTTTTGATAAATGCGAGTTATTATGAAATTGTTGTTTTCATTTGGTCTTCATTGGTGTTGATTTATTTTTTTATTTTGTAAAAATTGTATTGTTTTCCGTTTCATAAGAACTTGTGGTTTGTTTCAGGCGTCTCCTGGGATCATCGCTAACCCGTTTGCGACAGGAATCGTACGCAAGAACAGCATCGAGAGCATCTCCTCCATCGACCGGGAGCTCAGCCCAGAGGAGATGGACATCTTACAGAAGGTGACGTCATTTTTGTTTTTCTAAACCTAAAAGTGTTGAAAGAAAAGTTTGTGTGGAGTGTTCAGCTTTAGCTGTGCGCTCCCTCTGGGACGGGTGGGGCCGCAGCGCTCCGCCATTGTTATATTTTGGTCACATTGGGTTTTGGGAGGCTGCCCGCTCAGAAGGAATGTCGGGTTTATCAGACGCTGCTCTGGCGCTTCTGTGTGGCTCATACAGTTGTTGACCTGCAGGAATCGGAGATGGTGAGAGAGACGTCACAGTGGGAGCGAGAAGAGATGGAGAAAGTGGTGAGTAGAAACACAAACATCCATCAGCGTGAATGAAGCTCCTCCTCTGCATGCTTTTTCTGCTTTGACGGTAAAATGGATGGAGTTCTGTTTAAAGTGTGCGGGTTCTATCCTTTCTCTCCTGGTTGTTTGCTCATCCGTCTTCCTCGCCGCTGCTGCTCCTCATCCTCTGCTCTGAATCCTGTCTTTGTTTCTTCCGTCGTCTGTGTGGTTGGCTGTCTTCCTTTCCGCGCTGCACTTCCTCTCATTGTGAAGGAGCGAATGCGCTTGGAGCGTGAGGAGGCAACACGCCTGCTCGAGGAGGAGACGGAGGTGAGACACGCCCACTGGACGACGCCCAGATCCAGCTAGAGTCTGGGATGTGTTTTAGTCACTAATAGAATAGAACGTCACAAGTCTTTGTGTTCTTGACTGTTCAAAAACCCACTCCCATCTTATATTAATCTATTTTGACACCGTTTTTTTAAAATTATGATTATATAAATTTTAGCCAAGATCCGGCCCTCTGGGTAATTATATCGGCCCTCCAAATCATTTTATTTTATTGTTATTAATGACCTGATGTTATCTTTCTATGTTGTATAATTTTGACAAAATATGTTTTTATGGAGAGTAAAATATTGAAAGTTATTTAAGGTTTAAGTTGATTTATTCTGGAATAATATTCCTGCTTTTTTTATTCATAATTATTTTAAAAAGTTATGATTTTAAAGTTTTAAAAGTTGCCATTCTGTTAGGTTTTTGGACTATTTTGGCATTTACTAAGATTTTTTTAAGGCTAATTCAAAGTTTAGCTAATATTTTAGCTACATCCTAACTGTTTTGGTTGATTTAGGATTTTTTTTTAGGCTGTTTTGGAGTTAGGCTAATATTTACACGCTAGCTGTTTTGGCTAATTTTAGCTTTTTTTTTAAGCTATATTAAAGGTTAGCTATTTTTCTCAGCTACATGCTAGCTGTTTTGGCTAACCTATTTTTTTTTAAGCTAATTTGAAATTTAGCTAATATTTTAGCTGGCTATCAACATCAGCGTTTTCAGCTATCAGCTTCAGTCTTTTTAGCTATCAGTTTCAGCATCTTCAGCTATCAGCACTATCATCTTCAGTGGCCAAATTCAGCTGACAGCATTCACACTAGCATTATTGCAGCATCAATGCTATATATCTAGTTCATAAATATGTTAAGGAGTTATGGTTTTAAAGTTTTAAAAATGTAGTTTTAGAGTGTATAATAAATGTTCACAGCGACCTAAGGTGTGTTTTGGATTTTGGCCCCTCGTGCGATTGAGTTTGACACCCCTGGTTTAGAGAGACTGGAGTTTATTAAAAATTCCCCTCTCCCTCCCCGTTGCTGAGAGCTCTCTGTTTACATGCTCTCCAACTAATTTGCAGCCCCAACCTAACATTACCAGTAGGTATTGGAACTATCCAGTTGACCCAGAGGTCAGCTCAATGAATGAGAGTTGCATTATTAATGCCAGCTTTTTCTAGCATCCAGTTTTCTGATCCTGCACGATTTGAATTGAGAAATACTCAGAAACACAGTTTTAATTGTACATTATTTTATATATGTCTTCTATTATGAGAAAAATGCTACAAAAACATGTTAAACACACATTAAAAAAACAATTTAAACTATTCAATCTGGGCTTCCAAACTGATGGTGACCTGCAAATAGATTGACCTGACATTTCTTAGGTGTACAGTTACTTCACATTCATGTGTTTTTTGAAGATTTGTTGTTTTTCTTCCAACAACACTCAAACACATTTCTCTACGCTTGCAGTTATCACTGATGGACATCAACCCATCAGTGCAATTGGCACTAAAATGAAAAGAAAAGCCACAGTTTGTACATAAAAACTCCAAAATGTTCTGTTTTAAAATAATACTTTTCAATGCAAATGACAGCAAGAAAGAAATAACATGAAATCTGGATGAAAATCAGGTTTTTGTCCAGATTCCATGTTGTTTCTTTCTCAATAGACCACGCATCTGATTCTGGTCCGGCCTTTTGGTCAAATTTAGATCCCTTTATGGCCAAAAGGTTTGCCCACCCCTGACATATAGGGATGGGCCAGTATGGGCCAGTATCATTTTTTTAGGATCAATAACTAATATTTCCCCTGCAACTGATATTCCGATCTCTACGTTAACACAAAGTTTAGATTTCCTTTTCGTGTGTTTGTTAAAAATGCACGATTTTTATTTTACTGTACAATCATATTGACCTTTTCATACAGCAAAGGAGATAATAGGAACAAGCATCACGTTAAAATACGCTGTATCTGTGAACATTCAGAACAATATACAGTTGATGGATTTTTTTTTAATTATCTGGCCGATATCGATAAACTAAAATTGTCCAAATATTGGCTGGTATAGGCACAAATATATCGCCCATCCTTAAAGAAATACTCATAAATGCAATCTTAAGCTTTTTTTTATTTAAATAAATTTCCTCCACTAGGGAAAAAAATGCTAAAAAAACTACATTTATTGTCGGAGTGGGTTTTTAAGGCAGCAGATCTGTAAAGATTTATCTAAATTTTCTTGAGTTTAAAGGTTCATTTTTTGCAACTCGACAGATTCTTTATCCCGAAGAGATTCAATAGTTACTAAGAATAAATTCAGAAGAAAATAGGAAAACTCGACAGGATTTTTTTTTAAAAAGAGGAATTATACGCTTAAAATTTTTACTGTTTCTAGAAGTTTATAAAAAAGAAGGCAGTACTGTTGACACTGAAACACATTAAATTCTTGATTTAAACCTTAAATAAAGAATAATTTCATATTAGTCATAAATGAACCAGCAGCTTCTTTCCTGATGTCTTAAATCATAAAAATGCCTGTTTTTCCCCCCACTTTCTTTTAAAACCTATTTCTTGAAACAACTATCCCTTTTCTGACTTCTCGTCTGTATTTCCCCACAGAACATCGGCGGCGGACCTTTAAAGCTCGACTACAAAACGCTGGCCGCTCTGCCCACCACCAGCCTCCAGAAAGTCAACAGGGTAAGCCCGACGACTCCACGCATGACTCCCGCTTCCCTCCCACACGTCCACGAGGGAATTCGTGTCGTGCTTTAAAAAAAGACTCTTATCGGGCCGTGAATGTTCTGTGTGACCCGAGCTGGAAAAGGCCCGAGCTCAAAATAGATCTGAGGCTGCGGTGAAGTGGAGGAACGGCGTGAGCTCGATTAAGAAAAAAAATCAGATGAATTTAAAGTGTGAAAAATAACAGAGAAAAGAGAAACACATAATGAAGGGAAACGGTTTTATGAAATATAAACTGAAAAAGTGAAGGAAGCGCGTCTGTGAGGGTTGAAGGGACGGAGACAGCTGTCGGGATATTTTAAACGTGCATCTGGCTCTGAGTTGGACGGAGCCCCCCGGGTGGGAGGGCCGTCGGCTGAGAGGGGGGAGAGTTTCAGTTGAAGCTCTCAGCGTCCCATGTGGAGCCGTTTAGGTGGATCTAAAGCAGTGAGTTTCCTCTTTTATGTTCTTCTGTGTAAAACTTGATGTAAATGATAGTCTTCTTAGTCACTACTTCAGTATTTTAAACTTTCCTGGTTCTTTGTACTCATGGGTTAGAACTTCATGTCATGTGCAGCTGTTCATGCTTGTGTCTGACAGACCAGAATAGTCTCCCAGCTATGGTGCAATGTTGAAAACTGCCTCTGAAGAAGTAGAAATCTCTCCAGGTTTGCTGTGTTTCTGTTCAAAGCTCTCATGGAAGCTCCTGACGATCGGATGTTGTCCAGAAAGTTTAGACCCGGTTTATAACTTTGGCTTTGCTGTGAACTGGAGCTCTCAACTGAATGCCTTAAAAGCTGATGGTTTGGGGCAGGAAAGTGTCAAACAGCCCAGCTGTCCCTCAGAGTCTGCATTCTAACCTCTGACCTTCATCACACCATCAGTATTCAGAGCAGAGCTGCTCCTTCAGCTTCGTCTAAGTGGCGTTTCTCCTGCATGTGAGTCACCTCTGTGGAAGGCAGTGTCTGTGAAGGAGTGCTGATAAAGGTTATTCAAAGCAGAGACGCAGGGGGGGGGTCTGTAGAAGGATTTTGTGGTGAAAGTTATCTAACTCAATCATTTTCAGTCTAATCTTTTTGAGTTTCTAGGTTGAAAAACTGAAGGCTAAAGTCTACTAGCTTTATGCTAACGTATAATGGAATTTTACATTAGACGGCTAATGCTAACGTTCAGTCGACATAAACATACATTGTTGGCTAAATGAACATCTTTATAAACTCACAGTTGACTCTTTTAAGGAAATATTTTTAAAGTAACTATTTGTGGTCTAAAACATCGTTTTTTGCTCATTCTTTCTTCTTCCTTTGAAATAAGTTGTAATGCTATTGCGCGATCGCCACCTAGTGGCCAAACTGAAACGCCCTCCAGGAGAAACAGAACAATTGTTGGAGCTTCTTCGTTTGATGTAACTGTATGATATCAAATCCAATCAAATCTCATTATTTCATTAATACAATTTACAGTACGTGTTGTATCAGGTTAATATGAATTTCTAAACTTATTTATGTATTTCTAAACAAATTAGTAAACTGTGTAAACTCAAAATTGAATGAGATCGAGTGGATTGAAAGAATTGAAAGAAATCGGAATCAAATCAATTCGGGAAAGTATTGGCGATACCCAGCCCTAGAGTTTCTCATTTATATTTTTTGTTTGTGAGTCTTACTACTAAACTTTATTCATCTCTGTTTGATTCATTCATTTCTTCCTGTATTTCCCAGATTGTATATGAGAACCTTGTAAAGGGAAGTTTGAGGTTAGTGGAGAGCTGCCTCATCAAGTTGGGGGCTCGTCCGGGATGAGAATGTGACGTCATTCGTAGAAAATGGTTTACTTCCGACCAAATGAAGTCAATTCAATCATCCTTTTATGGATATGTTGGAGCCAGACGTTGTCAGTCGTCGGTCAAAAGTTCTGGACGTTCGATCAGTTTTTTTGAGGCATCTGATTGGTCGGTTTATAATTTGAATAATTTGATCTGTATAAAAAAATATAATGAAAAACAAAAGATTATCAATAACATGTTAAAAAAAAAGGTTTGGGACCAAGAATGGTTATTCTGAAAATAGAATAACTGAATAATAGCTGTTTATTCTGTATTGAAGTCTATGGGATTTTGGCTTCTTGGAGCCAGCATCTACTTCCTGTTTGGAACACCTGGTGGGGGAGGGGTCACTCAGTCCAGTTCTCATATACAGTCTGTGTTTTAACTCCCTTTTTCTTTCCACATCAGACATGACGGTGTAAATCCATCGATGTTGCCATAGTTACCATATTTTCCAGAGTGTAAGTCGCTGTTTTTTATCATGGTTTAGCCAGTGCGACTCATACTCAGGAGCGACTTATTTGCGTTTTACTTATTTATTTTTTTAACATAAATTGTCTCATGTATTCGTTATTTTTCCACTAGCAACCGGTTGCCCTTTAGCAGTTGTTTCCGCTAACAACCACTAGAGGGCGCTGTTTTTTCTTCTGACAGTGCCAGAAGAAGAAGTGTTGTCCAAAACAAACATGGAGGACAATCTGATTGTTTTCCTTATAAATTTTGATATTTTTATCATTTGCATCGAAGCATCGCTATTCTTGTTTTTAATTTTTGTCATGGCAAATATAAAAGTACAACTTATTTATGGTTTTATTCTTCTTGATTGGACGTTTTTTGCTCCTGCGACTTATACTCCAGTGCGACTTATAATCCAGAAAATATGGTACATTATCACAAATTCATCTGAAATCAAACCATGACTTTATGGTCATTTAAAGGAAACACCTGGACAATCCAAGCCGTTTTACTCCTTTTCCTCCTGTTTCTAACCGTTTCAGCTCCTTATGGTTCTGGTTTCAGCCTCTCCTTCTCCGTCTCTCCTCTGCTCCTGCTCAGTTCTCTCCTTCTGTCATGGAGGCGCCGCTGCAAGCCAAGAGCAGAGCCTCTTTAGAGCCCCCGAGCTGTGGCCTGAGGCCCGGCAGCAGTTATCTCCACGGATCCCAGCTCACTCCCAGTGAGAGCGGTAGCTCCACATCAGCTTTTGATTCAACAGTTTGTCTGGACCCGGAGGAGGAGGAGGAATGCTTGGTGGACTCTCAGCCCATGTGCTTCAAAGAAAACCCCTTCTTAGTGGCTAATCGGCGAGGAAAGGCTCTTCCTCCCGGAGAGCAGATCCTGTCGGGGCCTCCGGTGGGCTATGGCCGGCAGGGCCAGCTGCAGCCCTGGTTGTTCAGCAAGGCAAGAGCTCTGCCTGCGTGTGGTGTGGAGGCTGCATGTTCATCAGACCTTCTGAGGAGGAAAACAAGAGTTTAGGGCGTCCACGGTGACACCTTTCTGGTCGCATGGTTTTGCTGTGAGCACAGAGGTTCTGAGGCGCCTCATAGTGGGGGTTTGGTTGGAGGAGGCAAACCTTAACCCCCCCGCGTCCTGCAGCATGTTCACCCCCAGGAGTGTTGAAGCTAACAGGAACTAACTTCTGATTCTTTACAATCTTTTCATTCCACGTTTTTGCTTTTTTCCAGGCGCCCTCCTCCGATTACACCCGAACTGACAGCCCCATCAGGGAGGCGCCGTACTCGCCCAGCTTCCAGCCGGTGAGCCCCGCCCCCTCCGCTTTTCACCCCCCTCGCTCTCGCTTCCATCCATTTGATCCTTTTCTCCACGAGTCCCGCCCCCGGCTCTTCCCGGTAGCTGACCTGTCGACTCTCCTCCTGCTCTCAGCCCAGCCACCACTCCTCCAGCAGCTCCCTGTGTGCAGGCAGGGAGACCCGCTTTGTAAGTGGGGCCCGCGGCCCCTTCTGCTCTGGCCTGGAGTTGAAGTGGCTGAGCGGCTGAAAAGCATGCGACGCTTTGCCGTGGATGTGCTTCCGTTACGGAAAAATCACTATTGCTGTTTTTTATCCTCTTTCTTTTTTCAAAATGTCTGCAATTTCAAAGATGGCAAAATAATTTTACTTGTTATTTGTAGATATCTATTGGGAATAGTGAGCTCTAACTTTTGGATGCATTTGGATATATTGTTTATTTTGTATGAATTTTATTGTGCAGCTTTCTTGCCATAGAAAATGAATGGGGCCAAAATTACAAGTATATATATCTCAAAAACTACTTAAGGGAATGTTCCATCGTTTGATGACTTTCAACTTCAGAATCTTCTATCTAAAATATATCAAAGCTGGCAGGATTTCACCTCCAGTTTTTGTAAATCTCTCATACTGTAAGTCGCAGAAACAAAATTCTGTTTTCTTCTGATATCACATGAATGACCGATAAACAAAAAATCTTCCAACAGCACATGAATGCAGAATAACTTTTGCATTGAACTCTGATTTTCTCTGAGATTCCTCAGTCTGAATTTAATCCACACTGAGATCAAAATAACTGAACCAAAATGCTCACCGTAGCCAGTCATTAGCAGACAAACGTGGAGCAGGCCAATGAGTGAAGAGATCTTTAGTCATGTGGTTTTGTTTACAAGCTTTGGTCTGGAACAGAAATCTCTGGTTAATACAGGACTCAATTTGGACCAAATTAAGCGGACTCGGCCAAACAAATCATTTTTCCAGTCTAAATACACTCTTAGAGGCTAAACTGGAGTCATTTAAGAAAGCTCCGCCCACTTCATCATGACATCATCATTCGCTAATTTGTGTATCTTGTAAAACACTTTTTTCTCTCCTTAGACAGCACTCTGGCAGCAGCTTTGGAGTGATTCGTAAAAACTTTGCTTTCAGTATTCAGTTCTAGTTTCTCCGCCCGAGTCTTTATAGGGTAACCAAACCCTAAATCAACATCTATAAATGGGGCTTTAAAGGTTTCTCTGTTTGTTTTTTTGCCAAATTTTTGCTAAATTAAAATAAACTTGTTTAATTCTTGAAAATATAGTCAAAAACCGCCTGTGTGCTGCCCCCTACAGGTTGAATTTAGGTATTATGAATTTTGTGATTGGTCAAACCATGTAAGTTTCTCACATCATGATCTGCAGCTCCAGTTGTGATAACAGTCCTGCCCCCAAGCTCCACCCCTCTTTCAGCTGTGGGTGGAGTCAGCCTCCAGCTTCCCTGTTTGGTTACCCTTTAAGCAGCATCCTCCGAACAAAGTTCTGAGAGTTCAGATCCGAGCGTTTGTCACAGATTTACATTTTCTTTGCAGGCAAACATTCATTTCTCTCCGAACGCCAAGGACAGCCCCCCATCATCAGTGAGTCTCTTCGGCGCCAAAAACACCTGAACCGCCGTTCGAGTCCAGACCCGCCTTCACCTCCACTCCCATCACTCTCACTAACTAAAGTCTCCGGTTCTGATTCCAGACGCGACCCGGTGCCATCCAGCCGGTGGGGCGCGTGCGGCCCGGCGCCTCCCCCTCCACGCCAGACGGACACAGCCAGAACCCCTTCCAGCATGACCCCTCCCCCTTCAACTCCCAGACCTCTGTAAGACCCCTCACCTCCACGTAGAGCCGCCCGTCCCTCACGGCGAGTAGGGCGGGGCCGGCGGTCAGATCACACTCACACAGTCTGTTCAGGTGTTCTACATGCACACGCAGGAATCCGAGTCCACCTCTGAGCTCCTGAGCGGAGCAGAATGTAGCCAAACAATCTGAATGTTCAGACACAGAAGCACACCTGTCCCCCCCTCCCCCACTGTCAGTCTGTGTTACCTGCAGAAACCAGCAGCCATCCTGCTCACCTGTTCTCTTCCTGTCCCGCTGGTTTTTCTCATTCCCTCCTCCGTGTCTGTCCGTCTTCACCTCCTATCCCACACATCCGGACTCCTCCCATAACTCCTCCCCCCCTGCAGCCTCGCGCCCCCTCCCCCACTTCGCCCGATGAGTTTCCAATGAATGTCAAGCAGGCATACAAGGCGTTTGCCGCCGTGCCGCGCTCGCTGGCAGTGCTGGAGCCGCCGCAGGTAGGCCGCGCTGCCCGGACTTCAACCGAGCATGCTGTTTTCTGACTGGTTGGTCTGGCCCCGCCCCCCTCCCCAAACACATACCGGTCCTTAATCACGCCAGCGTCTTGTCAGGGGGGGCCGGCGCTGTGACATGTGGAATGCTCTCGCCGTTGGTTCTCGTGCTCCATCCGGTGTCGTCTCCACTCATCCATCCATGCGTGGCTCGTGCACTAACGCTCACGTTCGTCTGAAGGTCCGTACCTCTGATTCACTCACACCGTGTTCTGCTCCGCCCACAGGACCCGTACGGCGTGAGGAACAATCTCCACCCGAAGCAGCCTTCTCCAGAGGTGAGTAAAAGTGGAGCAGAACGTCCGGTTGTGGAGCTTTTAGAAGCTGTTAGTCGTCATGAACGCGCATAACGTCCCAGAGGAGGAGCAGGAATGAGAGAGCGCCGGATTGAAACCAGGAAGTTTCAAGAAATGAGTTATATAGGCTAGAGTCGCTACGCTAGCTTGTTACATAAGTTGGACGCCATATTGGATAGGGAGAGATGCCTGTTTACTGCTGTGTTAATATTTAACAAACAGAGCTGGAAACACAAGAAAGTGAATTTTCCATAGACATCACACAAAATGGCGACTGAATAACTGTCATTTTGTTGCAGCCCAAGGTAACATCTTTCTTTTTTTATCTCTGTTCATGTCAATTGAAGTAAAATATTACTGTTGGCTAATAAAGGAGAACATTCTAGGAAGATCTGAGTGACTTTACTCTCAATAGTCACCGTTTATTCCAAGTCAATGGCAGCTTTGGACGTCGCACTATTTCCACGTTTTCTGGCCGTAGTATTTGTATGTGTTTTTCACCTCAGAACAGACCAGACGATTAGCAGACTACAAAGTGGAGGAAAATAAACTAACCAGCAAAGAGAGAAGAACCTCAGAGCTGAATCCCGTCTGATCAAATTTACCCTAATAGGTTGAATTAAACTATAAAATCACTCACAAGTCTTTTCTACGGTCTTGCTGTTGTTGGAAACTGTAGAATTTGGATTATGGTATTAATAAGATGTTTGTGCAGAATAATTTTTGCTCAGAAATTATGTCATAAATTTAAGCTCTCTGGACCTGATGTTTTTCTTTTTTCGGTGGTGTCAAAGTAAAGGTTAGAAGTCGTTTATAATTTTTAAAAAGTAAGGAAGCCACTTTTTTTGAATTTTATTATGATATTTTACTGTGCATCAATGTCACAAACTTACCGTATTTTTCGGACTATAAGTCGCACCGGAGTATAAGTCGCAGGGGCCAAAAAATGCACAATGAAGAAGAAAAAACCATACATAAGTCGCACTGGAGTATAAGTCGCATTTTTTTCAAGTAATTTATTTTACAAACTGGTTGAAAAAAACGATATTACATCATCCTGGAAGGTAAGTTATAACATTCATAAGTGAATAGAAAACAGGCTGAATATGTGTCAACACATATTCACATATTAGCATCATGAAAAAAACGAAAAGGTGTAGCATTTATATAACATAACAGTTTTATTTAACTATAGCCTCAAGAACTCATCAACTTTGTATCTTTACTGTAATTAATTGCACGCAATCTCACTCCATATCACTAAATCCCTTAAATTCTTCGTCCTCTGTGTCACGTCTGA
The DNA here is from genome assembly GCF_002922805.2 of Oryzias melastigma. Taxonomy (NCBI): domain Eukaryota; kingdom Metazoa; phylum Chordata; class Actinopteri; order Beloniformes; family Adrianichthyidae; genus Oryzias; species Oryzias melastigma. The sequence goes on along the minus strand of NC_050531.1, from coordinate 5,203,021 downwards.
ATAACTAAAGTAAATAAAGTAATTGCATAGATCACCATAGGAGGGCACTCTAGACTTACGGTCCATATCTCATCATTAAAAATTCGTATATAAGTCGCACTGGAGTATAAGTCGCAGGGACATTCAATCTATGAAAAAAACCGCGACTTATAGTCCGGAAAATACGGTAAATAAAATGCTTACAAATGAGCGTTTATTGGGGTAAAAATAATTGCGATTACAATTTATTTAATAAGTAGATTAATTAATTGCAGGTCCAACTTAATTTGTTGCACAAAACAGTAATCACATGACAGCACTGATTCCAACCATGCATCATGTATGCATTCCATTTCCTATAAAATAAACTATTTATTTGTAGAGAAGGTTGAAATGTTTTGTCCATCTGTTGAACTTTTTTCAAAAACATTAATATCTGAGTTTTTTTCTTTAAAAATTGGCCAAAATTGAACATTTTATGGTCATTTTACTCTCTGCTAAGGTGCGTCTCATTATTTACTGCCCTTTCCAATATGGCGTCTCTCTTTACGTATCCTAGACCAGTGTTTTTCAACCAGTGTGCCGCGGCACACTAGTGTGCCGTGAGAGATGGTCTGGTGTGCCGTGGGAAATTACCCATTTT
>NC_050531.1:5198050-5202224 GCF_002922805.2 Oryzias melastigma | reverse complement strand
TAAGGTGGAGCCGGTGTCCCCGCCGCCTCAGCACGGCTCCACGGCAGCGAACTACAGCTTCACCCCGCCGAGCCACCACGGCGGCGGCTCAGGGTGAGAGGCGTCCTCTTCATCGGCAGAGTTCTGTCCTTCTGCTGCTGATCACAGCTTCTGTCTGCACAGGTTCTCCTCGTTTGACAGTAAAGGAGACTCGGAGAGGAACTCGCTGGTGGACAGCTTCCAGAGGCCCAACTCTATGACCGGGTAAACATGAGAAGCAGCCTAATTCTTGTTTTATTTTCCCCTCTCGGACAATCACTTCTCAGCCCTTTTATTTCCTGGGATCTACCATCTCCCTAATTGGGAGGGGTTTAGCACTTTCCCGGGTGGAGATTTGGTTAAACAGAACAGAAAAATAAGTAAACAATCAACATAAACTTAAAGTTACCATGGTTTAAAAAAAAAAATACTTACAACACCCAGAAAAAGACTCAATAAAAAACCCAAACTAGTCTATGATTCTGCCCCTCCTCCTCCTCTCAGATGGTTCAGTCCACTGTAAGCAATCAATAAGGCCCAGTTGATCCTCTTCTGGTTCGTCTCATTGTGTTCACCCAAGTGGACATCCTGTAGAGGTCAGCTTTGGACAAAAGAAGGGACAGCTGGCAGAAAATAGACCTGATAGAAAACAAACTAATGCCCATGCTGAGTACCTGACCTTTTAACTTTGTGAGCTTGGAGTGACAGCATCCTCACAAGCTGGTGGAGTCGGTACCAGCAAAGTTAAACTTTCACTTTGCAATGATGGCAATCATCTCAACCACTTAGTGACTCAGAACCTCTGAATGATCTCATGACCTCATTAACTTTAGACGAAAGTCGAGAAGCAAATTTGATTGGATGCACAAATCACGTTTAGTGTGAACGACTCATGAGACTCCTCGTCCATTCTGACCCCGGCTTGTTCGTCCAGTCTGATCCCAGTTTACCCCGGAGAGTCATCGGCTCCCGTCCGCACGGCCAAGGCGGAGCGGCGGCAGCACGAGAGGCTCCGCATGCAGAGCCCGGAGCTGGCCGTGGCCCCCGACAAGGACCTGTCCCCCGCAGAGAAACGCGCTCTGGAGGCTGAGAAGAGGGCCATGTGGCGGGCGGCACGGTAAACCCAAAAACGCCACTTCCGTCTGACCTGAAATCCTTTGGTGTTTCTCTCATTTTTTCGTATTCCTGGTTCTCCTAACTGTCAGTTCTTCCGCTCCCTTCTTCTTTATGTGGCTGTGCTTTCCTTCTTCCTCTCTGTGTCCCTCCTTCATCCCGATTCCCCTCTTTCGCCCCCCTGTGGCCTGTGGGGGCACAGGCCCCTAGAGGAGGATGTTAGACAGTATGAGCAGGACCTGGCAAAGCGGCTCTATCAGGCCCGAGTGAGAGCCGCCCAGGGCACCGCCCCCCAGCCCCCCACTTCCTCCTCTGCAGCTCCTCCCCAGCTCAGGTCTGCTCCTCGGCCCCTCCCACCAGGGCACTGCATCGTGGGGGTGTGCGGGGTGCTTCAGTTTGGGGTTATTTTACCAACTTCAGAAAGGTCCTTCGAGCAACACCTTTCATGTGGGCTTCGCTTCTGCACGACTTTGCTCCCGATAGCTTTAGCCCCCCCTTTGTGTCTCTGTCTTGCCCCCCCTCCTTCCTTTACCTCCTTTTCTTTTGAGCCGTGCTGTTCTCTCATGTTCACACTAACCTGCAGAACGTCCGTTTACCTGCTGGGGGTAAACCTACGAGCAGGAGGTAGTCCTTGTCCTGGAATGCCCCCCACCCTTTAGAAATGAAAACGTATTTGCCCCAGCAAACCAGGACAAGGAGTACCTGAAGTTAGCAGAGACTGATGCACAACCCCCCCGCCCCATGAGGGGGCGCTGTCTCTATAAAAACTCTTACTGTGAGCGTTTCCTCAACAGAATGAAGTCTTTGGAGCAGGACGCTTTGAAGGCTCAGATGGTCATCGCCAAGTCCAGGGACAGTAAGAAGCGGGGGGCGCTGGACCAGCTGACAGAGTCCCCCTCCCCCGCCCCGACACCCTCCCCCACGCCTATGGAAGGTACGGCACTTCTACCAGAACGTTTCATGCTGAAGGAAGCTTTTCTTAACATCTACTGCTACATTCTCGGCGAACAAGTGTAATGCGTTCGAGAATGCTTGTTCTAGAATGCTCGTGTAGCGCGTTATAGAAAGCGCGTTCTAGAATGCACGTGTAGCGCGTTATAGAATGCGCGTTCTAGAATGCTCGTGTAGCGCGTTATAGAAGCGCGTTCTAAATGGTAAAATGGTAAATGGCGTATACTTGTATAGCGCTTTCTACCCTCCTTCGAGGGCCCAAAGCGCTTCACAGTCACAGACCCATTCACCCATTCACGCACACATTCACACACTGGTGGTGGCTCCGCTGCCGAACACTGGCGCCAACCTCCCACCAGAGGCAATTCGGGGTTCAGTGTCTTGCCCAAGGACACTTCGACACATGGGCGGGCAAGGGCGGAGTCGAACCCGCTCACTTCTGATTAGGAGTCGACCGCCCTACTACTGCACCACAGCCGCCCCTATCGTTCTAGAATGCTTGTGTAGCGCGTTCTAGAATGCTCGTGTAGCACGTTCTAGAATGTGCGTTCTAGAATGCTCGTGTAGCGCGTTATAGAAAGCGCGTTCTAGAATGCTCGTGTAGCGCGTTCTAGAATGCGCGTTCTAGAATGCTCGTGGAGCGCGTTCTAGAATGCGCGTTCTAGAATGCTCGTGGAGCGCGTTCTAGAATGCGCGTCCTAGAATGCTCGTGGAGCGCGTTCTAGAATGCTCGTCTAGCGTGTTCTAGAATGCGCGTTCTAGAATGCTCGTCTAGCGCGTTCTAGAATGTGCGTTCTAGAATACTCGTGTAGCGCGTTCTAGAATGCGCGTTCTAGAATGTTTCTGGAATTCACATTCTAGAATGCTTGTGTCCCGCGTTCAAGAATGTGAGTTCTAAAATTCCCATTTAGTTAGCCTGCCAAACGGGCCTTTTTGAATATGCCTTTGGCTTTTTTTTTGCAAAAATTGTTCAGATTCAGTGTATCATGGTCTATGTTTTTGCAGATCTACTTAGCATCGATTTACTTTTTTTTTTGCAAAGACTTCTGGGAGATTTCAAGGGCACTCGATTTTGGAATTTTAGATTCAGACAGCACTACAAAATAATGAACCTGATATATAGTGAGTAGTAAAGGAATTTTTACATAGCCAGTGATTGGTCTGAATTGGTCTGAGTCAACGTTTCTATGGCAACTACAGTCGCCAACCATGGGTAAGCTTGTTTAAAGCCCACAAACCTTTCCACTGAAAGCAGGCGCTGGAAAATCTGTCAAGCGTTTAAGGTGGGGGTCCGTTGGCCCCACATGCTTTTACTGAGGCATCTGATTGGTCAGTTATAACTTGAATAACTAGTGATGAAGAAACAGTATTAACAAAAAAATAGGATTAGCAAAAAAATGTCAACAAATTTGACTATTTCTCAATAGAAGTCTATGGGATTTTGGCTTCATGGAACCAGCGGGTACTTCCTGTTCGGAACCTGAAGGGGGAGGGGTCAAGATGTTCAGTGATATACTGTCTATGGTCAAAGTTCCACTGATTTAGCTCTCAATGCAGATTCAGTTTTGTATATAGAGTCCAAAAAATGACTCAAAGTTTGCATAGCAACACATGAACGTACATTAACTTCTCATTGAAAGAAAAAAAAGACATTTTTCTGTTCCAGACTGACATAAATGTGTTTTTTTTTTGACAGAACTCAATCCTCGAGGGTTAACCTCACCGGGCCGACTGGTAAGAACCGTTTCCTTCCTATTTTAGTCTAAACGTTTACAGACTAACAGATTTTTGTTCTCTGTTCCTACAAAGTCGAGACGACGAGTCGGAAAATGTTGGAGCAAAACGTTCACAAATATTTAGCAAAAAAGATTTATTAACGATCATGAAAACATTCATTTTTCTGACTGGCTTTTGTGAGCGCACACATGCCACGGCGGGCTGTTTGAAATCATGACCCTCTCCTCTCTCCATCCCCCTCCTCCTCTCCATACACTCCTCTTCCTCCATCTCTCCCTCGTTTGCTCCGCCTCCATCCTCTCTGCTTCACCTCGTCTGCTCCTTCTAGTCCGCGCCATCAAAGAAGTTTGACTAC
>NC_050531.1:5178611-5198005 GCF_002922805.2 Oryzias melastigma | reverse complement strand
GATTGGATCTCAGGTGTGGTTCACCAAAGCTCCTGTCGGCGGCGTGGCTCACTAACCGGTGACATGAAGACGTTTTTCCTCTCAGGGATGCAAACTTTGCTCCGCCTCTCACCACGACTCACCAATCAGAGCCCACCTTTAACTGCTCGGCTCCTCTCTAACACATCCGATCAAACCATAACACTTGTCAATCCACTAATCCGAGGCTGAACGGCCGTTTTCCTCTCACCTTCATCCACGCATGGCTCATCCCATCCTGAACTCACGGATCTGCTCCTCAAAAGTGCCTCTGATCAAGCTTCTCTTTGGTTTTCGTAGAAGAAACGGGAATCCTGGAGTTGTGAGCGAGCTGCTGCGTGGGCGTGTTCCTCATGTGTCTGTCCTCAGAACTTTGAACTGTTTGAGCTTTACTGACGTCAGAAATATTTTAAAGTTTTGTTTGTATGAAAGTGAGATTGAATATTTTAGAGATGTTTGGACTTACGAAGGTGAAGTTTTTCCTCATTTGTCCTCAGTATCCTGCTGGAGGTTGGACTTTACTGCCCCCTGGTGGTCAGTTTGTCTCTGAACAAGAGAAAGGAAACTTTAGAACCACAATTAGACCTTAAACATTCTGAACCATCACAATAAAGAAACATTTGACCTATTTCTACGGAAGCCCAAAGGTGACAAATTGTATTTAATTCATACTTATCATTAATTAATTAAAATAATTCATTTTTGTAAGAGATGCATTTAATTATTTAATGGTCTGATGTTTTTAGCATTATTTATTAAACTCACCTGTCAACGTCAAATGGGCGGAGCCTAGCACCTGAGGCTAGGGTCCGCCCATTTGACTGCCTCTAAGGTGCATTCTACACGCTTCTGGATCCAGATACGTCTCTAACCAATCAAGCTCATGAATATTCACCATCACTGCAGCCGTCTCACCATGAAAGACTAAAGGCCAGAGCGAAAATATAGACAGAGTAGGCCCCGCCCACTGATTTTGACATCTTAAATTATGACCAAACCATGAAATATTCAAGTTATTGGTATTTTAACCAATTAAAGACACATTTATTTATTATTTAATTAATTATTCATTAATTTTAATTTGTCCCCTTTGGTCTTCCATATGTTTCTATCCGACTTATCTTTAAAGGTTTAAGAAAACACATAAAACTGGTTATTGTTTTAGTTTATTTTTAAATTGGCATTGAGGACGTCAGACTAAATTAGCATCTGATTTTATTGTTTTTTATTTTAAAAATTAATTATATACTTTTATTTTTCTTAATTTTTCCACAAACTGTACTTTTGTCTAAAGTTGCTTTATATTTATGCTAAAAAAGTCTTTAAAATCCACACTAGATTTTTGTGTTGAAGTATTTTTAATACTTAAATCAACAAAAAGTGGCAAATAAAAATTAAATGTGTAGTTTTTTTTACAGGGTTTATTATGGAGCAAAATTGAACAAAAAATCGATTTATTTAAAGTTTTAATGAAAATAAAACAGATTTTCATCATTTGTTCCTTTAAAACATTTTTTAAATTGTTTTTAGTTTTTGGAAAAACACAAACTTTTCCAGCTTTAGTTGAATGATCCTAAAACATCTCAGTCTGGATCTTCACGTTCATTTAGAAAATGTAATCAAGTATTTACACCCCATAAGAAGCTGATTTGTTCCTTTTTGAATTTTCTGTGAATTTCCACCTCAGTGATGACAGAGGGGCTTTTGGGGCTTTTCTCACTGACAGACCGGGGCTGTTATACCTCCCACCCTGAAGCCAGACTCCGCCTCTGACTCACCTGGTGAAGGTTACCTGAGAGACGGCTTCATTCTCACTGACCCCCCCCCTCCTCTCCCTTTTCTTCCAGTCCCCCGAAATGAGCGAAAACATTCAGTACATCGACAGCTCCGGCGGTCCAGGTAAGAACCGCAGCTTCTGCTCTGGCGTCACTTTGCAAACCGCATCACGTCACCAACACGTCTCTCGTCATCCAGGTGACCAGGATTAGGCCGCCGCTCGCGGTAGGATTCGTGTCCACGTGTGTGTGGGTGTGTGTGGGGCTGGATGTGCAGCGGTCTGCATGCGATGACGTCTCTAACCTGCCGGCTTTGGGTTCTTTAAGGTTCCTCTGAGGTGTCGAGCAGCAGCTGCTGAATCGTCTGCTGCTGCTAACGAGAGAATGAAGCTGCAGCGGGGCTAAAAAGTATTCAGTCAGCCTCCAATTGTGCAAGTTCTCCCACTTAAAAATTTTAATTAAAAATTTCTCATCTATTAGAGAAAAAATTAGGGGAAAAAAATCCAGAAAAATCCCATTTTTGAAGGATTTATTTGTAAATTATAGTGGAAAATGAGTATTTAATCTCAGAAAATCTTTAGAAGAGTTTAAATCCAGCGACAGCCCCAAAACATCACTGCTCTAGAGGAGATCTGCATGGAGGAATGGACCAAAATACAACAGTTTGTGAAAACCTGTGAAAACGTTTGACTGCTGCCAAATAAAGGGTTAACATATAACAAAGTATTGAGATGAATTTTAGTTATTTTCCATCATAATGTACAAATAAATTCTCTAAAAATTTGATTTTCTGGATTTCTTTTCACATTTTGACTCATAGTTGACGTGTACCGATGATGAAACTCCAGACCTCTCTTGTCTTTTTAAATGGGCTGAACTTAAACATTTAGTGGTTGATTGAATACTTTTTTTAAATCATGTTGAACTTGAATCACACAGACTGACATCATTGTCAACATTTACATTACACTTACGCTGTGTCCAAATCCCCTCACTACTGACCACTAAAGACTGTAAATTTAAATGTATTTTATAAATTATAATTTATTTTAATTTCAATTTTAATTTATTTATTAAAAAAATAAATTAAAATTGATGTTTTCATTTGAAATATATATATTTTGGCCTATATTTCCAATCTATTAGCATTGATCCACACTGTTTTTTTGCAGAGATTTCTGGGAAATTTCTAGTCCACTTAATATGAAATTGTGGATTTAGGCGCCCTGAAAAAACAAAACACGCCCCATAATCGTGCACTAAGTAGTGAGGGAATTTGGTAACGACGTAAAAATGATCAGAAAACACAAATTCCCACAATGCACCTCACCCCCTGCTTGTCTTGCAGTGATTTTATCTGAAAATATTCAATTAAATGGACTTTTCTAACTGAGTCTTGGCCCTAACGTCCGACCGCGGTTTTCCAGGATCTTCTGCTGGTTTTGTGGGATCAGGAGAGTAAAAGCGGGAATGACTTGATGTATTTATACATCCCATAGAAACAGGAATGCTTTAGGCTCTGAAATCTCTGTTTAGGTTCATCTTCTCCACTGACCAATCCTCTAGCGGTTTAGGTTTGGACCATTGACTGTACATGAGAACTGGACTGAGTTACCCCTCCCCCCTGGATCTTCAAACAGGAAGTAGCCACAAGTTCCATAGGGAAATAAACTGCTATTATGCATGTTGTTTGTCAGGATAATCTTTTTTTTTTGTAGTGAAAATCCTAAACTGATGCCTCATTAAAATAAGTAGGCGGAGCCTGTTGGCCCCCGACGATAAGCGTTTGACAGATTCTGGTTGTGTCCGAATTCCCCTTTAACTACTAAAAAAATATATAGTGCGGGACTATAAAATGCCCTGGATTTAAAGGTAATTCAGACACGATTCTCACTACTTTTCTCTAATTTTTCTAAACACCAGATGACGTCACCGATTTCACAAAGTGAAAATCGGATAAATACGAACATTTCACGACGTTTATTTGTGATTCCACTATGTTCTGATGGTAAAAATGTGGATTGTTTATTCAAAAATTACATTTAAACATGTTTTTTTTTTCGAAATTGTTCGACTGCAATGCATTCTGGTCAATGTTCGCTAATCTAGTCAGCATCGAAGCACGCTAGTTTTTCGCAAAGACTTCTGGGAAATTATTAGTTTGGAAATAGTAGATTCAGACAGCACTAGAAAATGGCGAAGGCACTAGTTTGTGTAGCCCACATTTAAATGTTAGGGGTGTGGCCTTCTAACAAGTTCACTCCTGATTGGCTAGAGTGGTTACCATAGAAACTGATGCTTACAGACGTCGTCTGGCTCCAACATGGGAAAAAATGGCGACTAATTTGACTTCAATTTGACCCGGAAGTAAGCAATTTATTTTTATAGATGATGATGTCACACTCGCTTGGTCCAGTTCTCATATACAGTCGCCCCTCCACTTCTGATGTGTGGAGGGAGGGGCTGAGCTTTGGTTTTCTGCTGCTGGCGGTTTTGTCCTCTCAGCTCTTCAGGCCTCTTCACCTTTTTGCTCATTTTCTGTTCGTTTGTTTTAGGGAACAACGCAAACCCAGAAGTCGAGGCCCCTCCCCCACTGCCCGCCACCTCAGCCCTGGAGGAGATGGCGCTGTACAGCAACAAACGCAAACTGAGGCAGGGCCGCCGCAGCCTGGAGACGGCCGTCCCCACATAGCGCCGGCCGAGCCGCTCCTCACTCTTCTACGTAAAACCACTGCACAGATGCCGGCGCTCGGGCGCGTCACGCCTTTGCCGCTCACGGAGGCGCCGTGGCTCAACAGCCCCCGACGGGCAGGGAGGAGCTAGTAGTGTTAGCTAGGACTGCTACTGGAGTTTCTTTGGTTTGCCTGATAGTCTGATCGTTTCTAATTTGGGTGATCGCATTTTTTAGTGGATTTTACTTTTTCATCGGTGAGCTTTTTTTTCTTTTTTAAACAACCTAAATACTGGAAAAGAAATGGGTCTTAGCTGTACTAACTTTGATTGGAATAATCCATTTAGACGGGGGTGTATATTTGATTGATACCTGAAGAGGGAACAGCTTCATGGTCACAAAGTGTGGAGAGCTTTTATTTTTTAAAGACATATCATGTTTGCACTGCCACTGATCAGCATTTTGAAAACCTTTTTTTGTCTAATTTATTGTTTTTACAATGAAAAGCCTTTTATTTTGAAAGTTTTAACCCGTTTTAAGGCATATCGTAATGAAGTCTATCATTGAAAGGATCAGTATTTCTCGTCATTGATCACATTCCCCCGGAGAGAGCAGGACGCCTCCAAACGATTCTGTTAGGGAGACTTTTATTGTTTCGGTTTATGGTACTTCCACCGGCCTCGAGGGTTTTTTTTATTCTAATCAATGTGAATCAGCTGTTTGAGGCACGCCACATTGATGTGAAGGTAGCGGGCGTTTTTGTTTTTGGTTAATTTAAATCCGATGCCACTGAAAAATAATTGTTTTTTTTGTGAATAATGTACAAATACTGAAAGGAAATAAAATTGAGTTTGAAACTGAGCCAGCGTCTCTGGGAGAACTCATCAGGAATGGCTCGCGTTAGGCTCCGCCCCCCATCAGGGCGGGGCAACACCTGCAGGATTATAGCGTTTTAATTTAACGTAGGTTTTCTTATCTTAGCTTTTAATGTCGCTCTCACTGACTGAAATTCAGTTTCACCTTTTGTTTTTTACTCTGAGTAGTCTCCAGGTTGGTTTCACTACATCCTCGATGCTGTTTCCAGTTCTTTTTTATTTTATTTCTCTTTCAAACTGAGAGGTTCAGAGTTTTAGGGTCAGAGGTTATAGCTCACTTAAGACTGTAACTAGTGAATTTGTACAACCAAAGAAGTCTATTTTGTGGTTCAGGAATAATAAATATTACTTTTCATTTAAGAAGCAGAATTTGTGTGTCGCCTCTTTTTGTCGGGTTTGTGACTTTAAGATTAAAATCTGTGAAATTATGGTAATCTACAGTCAAAACCTCAAAGGAGATTTTTTTTTTAAATCTTTTTTTTTCTTTTAATGTTTAACCCTTTAACTGCCTGTTCAACAAAATGGCAGAAACATATAGAAAAAATGTTTTTAAAAATAAGGATTGTGTGTATTACTCCCCAAGATACGGAGCCCCTGAAGGGACATGAAAGAGAAAAAAAATGGGCGAAAAATTTAAGTTAAAAAAACTCTAGTTACTGGCTGATGTGTAACAGAGATTAACTGGTGTCCACCCGTTACTAACCAGAACATTATATTTTCCTAAAAAACTGAAGTAAAAATAATAATCTGGATAGTAAATGGTGTGGACCAGTTACTAACCACAATTTTTTTTTTCTAAAAATTGAAGTAAAAAAAAATCTGGATATCTATATATTTGTAGGCAAAAAAAATGTTTTACTTTAATTTCCTCTTTTTTTTTTAATTCGATGTCTCTTTAGGAGCTCCGTACCAAAGGCAATAAGCAGTAGAAAAAGATTACCCTTTTTTTCTTGTTTTGTTTTTTGGGTAGTTAAAGGGTTAAGAAAGTAAAGGAAGGAGGAAAATTTGGAGATAAAAAAAAAAATCTGATTTTATTTTTAGACCATATCACCCAGCTCCAGTACTTTTGTTTTGTTTTTGTTTTTTTTGGATTAAAATAGTCTGCAGAAAAAAAATGTAAAGGAGATTTCTTTTTTAAAATATATTGTTATTTTTGTTTAAAAAAATAAAGGGAGGAAAGGGAAAAAAATATATTTGGTGGAAAAAAATAGATTTGTCAGATGTATCACTTGTTATTTTGTTGGATTAACATAATCTTCAGGAAATATCTCAGAAATATCTGAGATTTTAATTTTCTGCTTTTATAGTTTTTCTGGATTATGGTAATATACAGTGAAAAGCTCAAAGAAAACTTTTTAATTTTGTATTAAATAAATGTCATTTGTATTTTTTTAGTAATATAAAAGAGGGAACACATTTAATTTGGTGGAAAAAAAACAAAAACAAAAGATTCTTGCATCTCAAGGGGCATTTCATAAATAAATAAATGCTTCTTAAGGCTTATTTCTTGTTATTTTGTAGGTAATCTAGAGTAAATATCTTAAAGGAGATTAAAAAAACTGTTTATGTTAAATATATTCTGTCATCTGTTACTAAAGTACAGAGAAAACATAAAAATCAATTAAAATATGAAATTAAATTTGATCAAAGTACTTGTTATTTTGACAGTAAATCTTTCAAACGAGATTTTTAAAAAGAGTTTTCGTAAAAAAAATCTGACTTTAATTTTCGAGCGTGTTGCACAGATCTAGTACTTGTAGTTTTGTTGGATTACAAAAATCTGCTGGAAATACCTAAAAGTACATCTTAAATTAACTGTTTTGGTAAATACGTTCTGTTATTTGTAATTAAAGTACAGAGAGGAAGAAAAAACTCAATTAAAAACGAATTAAGTAAAATATGTTCTAACAGTTGAATTTTAGTCCACATCATCCGATACTAGTACTTGTAATTTTGTTGGATTAATGTACAGTTAATGAGATGTTAAAATAAGAGTTTTTGTTAAGTAAATTCTGTCATTTTTATTTAAGAAACTAAAAGGAGAAGGACAAAAAAAAAATCAAATTTGATGAGAAAAAAAGTTAGATTTTATATTAAGTGAACAAATTCCACACAGAAAGGTCCCCAGTTATCCCCCATCTGGGATTTGAACCACAACCTTATTACTGTGAGGCAAGAGTGCTAACCACTGCACCACCATGCCACCCTTATCAATAAAAGAAAAAAAAAAACAGTTCCTGCAATGTAATGTTCTGTAGATTGTCAACAAATATTTATTTAAAAAAAAAACTGCCTTTGGTGAAAATTCTGGGATTAAGGATCATCTAAGAATGTCATTTATTTACATAATTAAAATATTTAAACATTCAACAAACAAAATTGGAAAAAGCAACTGTTTTTAAAGTTAAATAATAAAGATTTAGTTCCACTACGATACATGTTAAGCCTGCTTCAATAAGATTTTATTTTGTTTTTTAATTAAATCAAATCAACCTAATAAACAATTTTATTTTGAAAAACATAATTTTAGTGATTTTGAATTAATATTAAAAAATTAAATATACATAATTAAAAATAGTAAAAATATTTAAAGGATTACATAAACATACTTCTATATATAAAAAATTAATTATAATTATTAGAAAAAAGTTTAAAGCAGAAAAGTAGGAAACTTTGAGCTCTTTAAAGGAGATCGAAATAAAAAAAATCTTAAGTTAAAAAAGAAAAATTGAAGGAATTTTTTTTACAAACTTTTTCTTTTTTTTTATTCTTTTTACTTTAATTTTTTTAATTTCCAGAAATGATTCGATTCACAAGAGCCTGAATCAATTTTTTCCGATTCTTTCGATTCTTCAACTCAGTTTTAAGTTTAAAAATGTATACACATTTGTTTAGAAATACATCTATTATTGAATTTGAATATATTTATATTAATCGGATACAGTTCATATATTGTAAAATGTATTAGTAAAATAATGAGATTGTTAATATCATACAGTGTTACATAGATTCTCTAAAGTAGAAGTTCTAAATAAAATGTTCAGATCATTAACATTGTAAACACTGTTCTGTTTCTCCTGGAGGGCGTTTCAGTTTGGCCACTAGGTGGTGATCACGCTATAGAAATACACTTAATTCAAGAAGAAGACAACAGTATGAGGGGGAAAACGAAGTTTTAGACCACAAATAGTCGTTTTTAAAATTATTTCCTTAAAAGAGTTTGGAAAATTAATGCCTGTAAGAAAATAAAGATGTTTATTTAGTCAGCAATGTATTATTTTGGTCAACCGAGCGTTAGCATTAGCCGTCCTATGGGAAATTATATTGAACGTTAGCATTAAGCTAGCGAACTTTATCTTTGTGTGCTAAATCAACTTATATCTTTTATAAATCGATTATTGATCTATTAAGCTTAATTCAAATTATTCAATTTCCCTTAAAAATTAATTTATACATCAATTTAAACAAGTCCTCTTAAAAATGTAGTTTGAATTATGTCACTTTTTGAATATTATCATTAAAAAAGTTATTTTTATCACTGGAGCTGCAGCTCAAACCAGAGACTATATAAGAATAAACACTGTTTTAATATGCTTCTAGTGCTTGATTGTAAATTATAAAATGTAAATTATTAAGAAAATTTAAAAACATTGTTTTTTTTTCAGGCCAGCACATTAAGTTGTGGTTTATAACATTATTAATGTTATTAATTATACGAACAATTGATAATCCACAACTTTTTATCCAGTTAACTATCTTAATAGTTTTTTTTATTTAATGAAAATCATAATTTTCTATACATATAGCACAATTTGTATTATATTTACAATAGGGCTGAGAATCACTGGGTACCTCACGATACGATACGCGATACATGGCTCACGATATCGATAATATTGCGATACTGCGATAATTGGTAAAAATGCTCTCTAATAACTAGCATTATATAGAAGAACATGTTTTAGGGAAAATATATCCCCTTTTATCTTTTTTAGCTTAAACACAATCATAGTAAACAACTTTTATTATTTTGCGCAACAAATTATAGACACTTTTGTGCAACATCGCTGAAATCAGTAATACTATGTCTTTGACGAGCATTGGCAACAACTGAATTGGAATTATCTGTCAGATTAAATGTTAACAATAGTAAACATGATCAGCAGTGACACTACTTAGTGCTGAATTGTTGTACGCAACAGAGCAAAAATTAAATAATTCAAGTGGCGACAGCTATCTACCTCCAAAAGAACGTCGCTCCAAAGGATGATGAATATAATGTTTACAGCCTCTCTCAAAATTGACCTAATTTTTTGTTCACTTTTCCCTCACTTGAAAAGGACTGAGCATCCCAAAAATGAAGGCTGATTTACTCAGACTGGCACTTGAGATTATTTTTCCAATCTTTATCATTTTTCCATTTGGTCAGTCAGCAGTCAATAGGTAAACACATAATAATGGCAATAAATATAACTTCAAGTGCTTCAATTAATTAGCAACCTCCCTAATTTTACAGTGAATTCATGTACTTTATTTTACTTACATTTTAATTTAAGTTCATATATTAAATCTTGCTTTTTTTATTTAAGAATTAATTTAAATTAACATTGGCAAAAGTACTTACATTGTTACATTATACATTTACCAAAGTTACACCAGCAGGTTAAACATTGAAGTGCATGAAAACGGAAATTCCGACGGTACCTGAAGCATACACAAACAACTACGAAGCACGCGGCCAGTTCCCACAGCAAACAGGAAGTAAGTGATCACTAACATTCTAGCGCTCAGACAAAGTCACTTCTTACCGGCTGGATCTCCTACAGATGGGGGATAAATGCTGACAGGTAGACATGCTTCACACACGCGCTACCGAGCCTGTATCTCACCGGAGCTTCTCCCGAACGAGCGCGTGCATCGCTATTAAATGTCCGACGTAGCGCGGCCATCTGCGCAATAGTTCCGCTGCGAGACTCAGACGCTTAACGCAACAGCCTCTTCAAATGAAAATATAATATCGATACTTGGTGGGAACCCATCGAGAATCGATCGCAGGACTATATATCGCAATATTGATATTTTGGCATACCCCTAGTTTACATTAAAATGTCAATAAATGAATTAAACATTTCTTGTAATACCACATTTCATAATCAAACAGATGTGAGGAAACAATAATATAATTTAATATATAATTTAATATTTTTCCTAACTGTACTAGTTTATATTATATTTAACATAAATGTATTTTGTGACTTTCACAGAAATAAACCTGAACTTTCAAACGTTTTGGAGTTTGGACGTGAAAAGGTCGGCCATGTTTACCTTCAACAGACGCCCACAAAATCAACACAACAGGGTTGGAATGTGTTCCAGGTTTGGACTTTGGGACTTTAGCGGAAAACAAAACCAAATGTAACTAAAAGCTTCTGATGCTGCGAAGCCGAGCGACAGAACCAGAACAGAACCAGGATGAGAGGACTGACGCTCCTGTGTCTGTGTGGATGCGTTCTGGCAGCAACCGAACCTGCAATCATCTTAGATGTAAAGAAGTTTTTACATTCTGTCATATTTTAACAAATGAATATTTGCTTTTAGATAGTTATTTGTATTTTATTTATTAGTAATAGAAGAAATGTCATTTCAAACTTTGTTTAACTTGTAGTTTTTACATTTTTAGTGTCCGTCATGTTATACTCCTTTCGAGGGCAACAACGGGACGACCTTCAACTCAGCAGAGGTCAGTCATTTCTGCTGCTTTATTGGTGTTTCTGAACTAAAATCCAAATTAAAAAAAAAATATATATATATGCTTTTTGTTCAGCCATGATTTTTTTCTGCAGAAATCTCAGTTTATTTGTGCTAACATGATTTATTTATTCAATTTTTTCACAGAAATTGTAAATAAATCTGAATCATGAAAAATCAAAATAACAAATAAAAAAAAGTTTTTTTGTAGTAATTTCATTTTAAACACAAAAAATAAACTTTATTTAGTACTTTTTAAGAGAGATGAAAGAGACTAAAGTGATTTTACTTTCTATAATAAATAAGCATTTATGTTTTTAAATGTTTCCATTAAAGTCGCCTCATGTTTCTATTTTCTGTTTAAATTTATAGTTGTATTCTTAGATTAAAGCTATAATATACAGAAATAATAGAAAATTAAAATGAAATTTTTAATCTAAACTGTATAATTCTGAATAAAGACAATCGTTAAATGCTGAATTTAAATAAACTTGTTATCAGTACTATTAACTGAAAATTAATTTTCTTATTTTTGCAGAGAATAGAATGTAAAAGACTTTTTTTTTAAATGACAAATCAAATATACGGCATTAGTGAAGTGTGGAAATGTTGATTTAGGAAACAAAATCAATAAAAAGAATAAATAGATTTATTTGTTGGACTTTGGATTATTAGTTAAACACAAATTCCAGCTCAACTCCTGAACTTTATGTAAAAGAACAACAAAAACTCTCTTTTGTATTTTTTATTATCATTTTTCTACTGTGAACGATAAAGATTCTGTCCCTTTTTTATCAAAAATATGAAATTTATTTTCAACCTTGAGTTTTTTTACCCTAAAAACTAAATAAACACGTTGAGTTTGAGATCAATGTATTTGTGAAGAACAAACTGTTTAATATATTTAATATATTTATTCTTAACCCTGAAAACCACAAATTTAGCTTCTGTTTTTTTTATTTCTTTTCTTCTTTTTTAAATGTTATTATTTTTTTCTTTCTATTTATTTGTCATTTAAGCTTTTTTCAAACTATTTTTTGTTAACAATCATTAATTTTGAAAGGATCTGTGACTTTGTTGTTTTCTCAGTAAACTGTGAGACATTTTAGACATTTATTTATCTCTAAATGAAACAAAATGTCATTTAAAAGTGTTTTCCATGATTGTTTTCTGTTGTTTTTTAACATCTATTTTTTTTGCAGTTTCTTAAAAGTTTAAATCTATTTCTATTATTTCCAGGATTTTATTTTATTCATTTTTATTTTATTATTATTATTATTATTATTATTTTAGTATTTGTTGACTTTTTTGCAGTTTGAGATAAAAATAGAGAACATATAATAATTAATATGTGTAGTTTAAATGTTATTATTTCCTATTATTTGATCTGTTACAAACACCTTAATAATATTAAACTTTGTTTAACTTTAAGAAAGTTTTGGTAAAATTTTGTTTTAACAAAAACAGATTTTTTTTTTTTGGTTGTTTTTTCAGGTTTTAAATGAAACGACTCCTAACGTCACATCAACACCAGAAACAAAATGGGACAAAAGGGTAAATAAATAAAATTGATTCATTTGATCTGAATTTTTCATTACATTAGCAGCAGCTGTAAAAAATCTACTTCTTTTTTCATTGAAAAATGATTTGAACTGTAAACTGGAGTAAATAAGGTGAATAAAATTAAATGTGTTGTTTAAAAATGTGAATTTTGGATGATTACCGAAGTTCAAAAGAATAAAATAAAAGGTTATAGTTATGCAGTCATTTTCAATGGATTCATCACAAAATGACATTAATTTAAATTCAAATTAAAGTTTTTTATGTTTCTATGAAACATTACCTGACAGTAAATGTTTAAATTTTACTTCTTTAAAATGTTTTTAGTCTAAATTTGGGCTTTTTGAACAAGTTTTAGACACAAAATTTAACAAAACAAACTAACTTCATGTCAGACTGAAGGATTTTATTAATTTATTCTTGTTAAAGTTTTAGTTTTTAGTTCCTGTGGACTTCAGGAGGTTTAATAATCTGAATCTTATTAAATTAAACACTTTTTAGGATCAGATTAGATTAAAAATTGACAGAATAAAACATTTGGTATTTTCTGTTCCCTTCAGAATTTCACTTAAACAAAACAAAACTTAATTTCTTTAGGATGCTGTCACACCGTTCTGCATTTTAAAGAAATAATTTAGATTTTCAGATTATTTTATCTGATAATCTCACAGATTATTTATCATCCAATCTAATCCTCCTTTGTTTTCTGCAGCAGTTTGTCAGTTTAGAAAGTGAAGCGGGTTTCCCGCCGGCGGACAACCAGGTGAAGCTCTAAACCCCAGCTCTTCTGGGGTTTAGATTTTCAAAATAAAACATCAAAAAGTGTTTCATTTTGAAGTAGTTGGACAGAGTAAAGCTTTTATTTTTGCTTTTCAGAATGAAAAGTGAAGTGAGTCCAGAGACATTCAACTGAAGAAAACCAACATTAGAGGAAGAAACCTGCTGCTGTTCCAGCCTTGCTCCATCAAAAGGATTTTTTCTTTCTTCAATAAAATCTCCAATTATAAGCTTCTACTCACCCACTTTCTTCGCATATCCGCAGAACTGCTTAGAAATGTTGTGTGAATTCTTTAGAGAGAGCCGCGGAACAAAACACACTACGAGCTAACACTTCTACTTAAGAATATCTAAAGAAAAAGAGCAGCATGTTACTGTTTGACGTTCATAGCTCTTCGGACTTCCGTTTTCTGGTTAAAACTTTGCTCCGTTACATCTGTATGCCGCCCTCGTGTGGCTGGAGTGATGTACTACAGGATTTCCCCTTGTTTTGTTGTACCTCTTTTGACCGACAGATGGCGGTCTGAATCTCCAGCAACAACTTTTTGGACCTCACTTCATGGAGAGATCTGTCGGGAAGAAGTTTGGCTTTTGCCAAACAAATTTCTGTTGAACAACAAGGTCAAAGAGGTTTCATTTAAAATGTTACATAGATTTTATCCAACTGATCAATACAAAATACAAATACAAAAAAAAAACTGAATTCTTTGCTGAAAACAGACATTATTTACGTTCTATTTCATCCAGCCATAACAAAAAACAATTATCATACGTTTCAGGTTTACAATAAATTAATATTGACTTATTTCTGTTTTTCATAGCATGATGTACATGACCTTCCTTAGAGCCGTGTATTGAATTTTCTTTTCTGAAATGTGACTTTGAATTATCTAAATTATCAATTTGTTTATCTAATTTTCATAAACAGGTTCTTCAGTACTGGAAAATGATATATAAACAACTTTCCCCCTCTTACCAAGTCAATATCGAACAATAGGTGCATATTAATACATAGAAAATCTATTTTTTATTTATTTCTCATTAACTCACATGGGACAGTTCCAAGGCATCAACTTCTGCTATTAGTTGTCTAACCTTGTTACAAAAAAAGAACCTTCTAAAAGCATGTTATTGAATTTCCAAATTCTAATTAAATCGGGTCCTGGCTTAGTATGTTGGAGGGATAACCAGAACACAGTGGTCAGAAATATTACATTTATCAATACAATTTACCAATGAGGAAGATGTTAACCAATAATCTAACCTTGAGCATTGTCCATTTCCTGAAGCATTAAACCGTGTATATTGTCTGGACACTGGGTTCTTAACTCTCCAATAATCAACTAAATTGATATTATTCATAAAATCAATAACCCGGTCATCAAACTTGTGACATTTTGCTCTGGGTGGAATTCTGTCTAACCAAAGGTCCGGTAGCAGGTTTAAGTCACCTCCAACGATTATCAGTTAAATGAGAACGTTTAAGGTCTAGAATTTGTTTACATGGGCCTGAAATTAATGTTTTGTGTTTAGCTCTTTCATTATAACCATATATGCAAACCAAAATATAAATGTCACCATCAAACCCAGTGATTAATATCAACCAGTGGCCATCAATGTCTCCAAAATGGTTTATAACTCGTTTTAAAGGACCATAACTCCAGCTAAAATGAGAGGAAAATAGAAATAGAATCACCCCAATGCAACTTCCAGAAATTTACATCTTCAACTGAATGAGTTTCCTGCAAAAAAAAAAAAAAATACATTTTGCTTTCTGCTCCTTACAAAATAAAAAAATAGCTTTTCTCTTATTGTTTTCAAGCCCCCTGGTGTTCAAAGAAATAAAAGAAAACATTTACCGTAAGAGTTATCAAAAGTACAAAGAACTCTGTCCTCCTTAGAGAACTCTTCCTTGAAGTGGATGTGCATTTCCTTGCCGACTCCCGTATTTCTTGACTGTTTCCAGACTTCATCCCGGATCACTCTGGACACAAACTGCAGGATTATTGTCTGCCTAGTCCCTCTTTTTTGCTTTTTAGAACGAGGAGCTTTCATTGGAGTGTGTGCAAGCTTCACTGACTGATCTTTAGACCTCTCGCCATCCCCCGTAAGGTCTTCAGCAGCAGCTTCTTCAGTCATCTCCTTGTCAATATCGGCCAGGGAACAGTCATGCTCATCCGTTTTGGCTAGCTCACTTTTAGTTTTTCAAATTGAAGGAAGAAAAAAAAGGGGAGAAAGTCTGCAGTAGCTTTGACTCTAGCCACAAACCTAAAGAAAAACACGAGTGTTCTTAGTTATCAAATGCTCAAAATACCACAGACAAGGACAGAAAAAAACCCCAACTTAGACCGGAGCCCGCGAAGCACGTCCATTCATTCCGCCATCTTGGATCCTCGGACGTGCCTCGTGGGCTCTGTGTTATTAGTTTTTATATATGTCCTTAATTGTGATTGTTGTGTGTTCTGCTACTAAGAGCTCTGCAATTTTGTTCTTTTTGAAAAATTTGTGTCTTTGAAAAATTTGAAAGTGTCGGAACTTGACGGCAAAAACAAGCGGCTGAGGGAGGCGGTGGCCGAGCACGGCCGGTACAAACGAAGGTGGAACCTGAGGCTGAACGCTTTGGCTGAGAAAGACGGAGAAGACATCAGAGAGACGGCCATCGGCATCCTTACCGGGTGGTTCCTATCGCCGCCGACCGCCTGCGGGAGGCAGTCGACACGGTCCATCGTTTGGGGAAAAAGGGAAATCCAGCAACTTCCAACAACACTCCCCGGCCAATTATCCTGCTGTTTGTATCCAGAGTGGTCCGGGATGATGTGTGGAAACAGTCGAACGATGCGAGAGTCTGTAAGGAAATGCACATCCACTTCAAAGAGGATTTCTCCGAGGAAGACCGGGAGGCCAGGGAGGCCAGGTCGACATGATCTGCTACATAAAGAGTTTGGGTTTTTGCATTTGAAGGCAAAACAAACAACCGACACGATAGCGATTCTCTGTTGACTACAGCTGCTTTTGCATGTAGACCTAGCTTAGGTTGACCCCAGCAATATGGCGGCGCCGCTGGTTCACTCCGGAGATGAGGCGTCTGTCTATCTATCTACGTCTACGGTGCATATAGCCCATGGCGGTGAGGGACGAAGAAGAATCTCATCCAGTGTGTGTTATGCTAAGAAGAACCCATCCATTAACACATTCTGATCAGTCATTCCACACCTGGAGAAAACAGAACTGAAAAATGAAAACTATAAGAAGACGGAAGATTTCTGGTTCACAGATGAACGATTATTCAAATAAAGTGTGAACAAATGTGACTGATCTCGCTTTGCTTTCTCACACAAACAAATTTTTGCACTTTTGAGCAAAAACTTGCCCCCCGCCACCTGGACAGAAAAAAAAAAAATTATAAAAATGAACTTTGACCTTTCTGAACAACCCCTCCCCCACCAGAGACGATGACATTTTAAAGGTCGAGCAAAACTGTTAAAAAAAATTTAAAAATCCCTTTTGGAGCCAATAAATAAATACATAAAAACATACATGATGGGGATATCCAAAATAAGTTTTAAAATTATTATGGGATGGCCACTCGACCTGTGACTTGGCGGCCATTTTGTATCAAAATCTAAGATTTGCCATTTTTACATTTTTTCCACAATACGGGAAAAGAACATTTTTTTATAAGGGATTTTCACAAAACTCCACAAACATGACACAAGCTTAAGTCTACAACCACTCCTGGAGTTTCGTCAACCTTTGACCCCAGGAAGAGGCCGCCATCTTGAATTTTAAAAAAAAGTTAATACAACTAGCTTAAAACGACAACTCGTCCTAGGATTTTTCATCAGTTATTTCCAAACTTCTCAGGCATCTTTTATAAACAATTGGGGGAAAAAATGTTGCAATTAGAAGATGTAGTTTGTGAACGCAGCAAGCTAGCGAAAATAGCGTACTCCTATTACTCGCACAGGGAAAACGAACTTTGGTCAAACTGAACAGCCCCTCCCCCACACAAGACGATGACATCATAGAGAGCAAAACCATAAAAAAATAAACAGGCCAAAAATCACTTGTGGGGCCAACTATTTTTTTTTTTTTTCAAAATACTCATGTTCGGGATATCCAAAGGAAAAGTTGAAATTATAGGATGGGCACTCAATGTAAGACTTGGCGGACATTTTGTTTCAAAATCTGAGATTTGAAAATTTTCACATTTTCTACAATATGGAAAAAATATGACCTTTTTTAAAGCAATTTTCACAAAATTTCACACACAACACTAGCTTAAATCTACAACCATCCCTGGAGTTTCGTCGACCTTTGACCTCAGTAAGAGGCGGCCATCTTGAATTTCAAAAAACAACCTTAGTACTACTGGTTAGAAACAAAAACTTTTCCAAGGTATTTTCATCGATCATTTCCCAACTTCTCAGGCATAATTTATAAGCAATGGGAGAAAAAATGTTGCAATTAGAATTTGTTGATTATGAAGCGCATAGCGAGCGAGCAAAAGCGTCCTTCTCCTATTACTCGCACATTTTTGAATGGAACATTGTACGCCTTTGAGTAAAAATGTGACCCCACCACATGCCCCAAAGGAAAAAAAAAAATGTGCACACACCTAGTACTCAGCGAAAAGGAACTTTGGCCAAATTTAACAACCCCTCCCCCACACGATGACATCACAGCGACTAAAACCGCTAAAAAAAAAAAATCATTTTTGGAGCCTTACAAATGATTTCAAAATAGATATGTTGAGGACACCCAAAGGAAGTTTATTATAGGATGGCCGCCTGACCTACAGCTTGGCAGCCATTTTGTTTCAAAATCTGAGATTTTGCATATTTTACTTTTCTCCACAATATGGGAAAATTAAACTTTTATTTATTTTAGTTATTTTCACAAAATTTCCAACATGATACCAGCTTAAGTCTACAACCACTCCTGGAGTTTTGTTGACCTTTGACCTAAAGAAGAGGCCGCCATCTTGAATTATAACAAATGTTAGTACTACTAGCTACAGACGAAAACTCGTCCAGGGGATTTTTATGGTTTCCTAACTTCTTGGGCATCCTTGGAAAGCAATCGTGGGGAAAAATTGTTGCAATTAGAAGTTGTTGATTTTGAACGGTGCGCACGTGGCGAGCTAGCAAAAGTGGCGCACTCCTATAACTTGAACATTTTTTAACGGAACATTGTGAAAATGTTATGCATGGATCCCTGATTTTAACTGAGCAAATGATATAACACAGGATGTGGACGAATCAGAAATGTGGGCGTGGTCAACAACTAACATCAGTTGCTAAGGAAATCCAAAAATGTACTTTTGCCGATTCTTCTGAAATGGACATCGATCTGTTCAGAATTCCCTGGCGACCAAAACATAAAATAGTTGCTATGGAGATAAAACCAACAGAAAAGCTGCAATTTGAAAAAAAAATGTGGTTTTACATTAACTTGCATGCAGCTCTGACTAGCTGGGTAAAATAGTGGATTATAATTATTCTTTGCTTTTTATCACAATATTTCCCCACAAATATCAAAATAAAACATTACAGCTGTTTAGTGGAAAAGAGTCTGCAGAACCCCAGTGATAAAATCAGTTTTCTTGTAAATATCAAACATCTGCGGCCAAAATAACCTTCTCGGATTAGAAACAAGCTTTATTTATTCATTTTTTCATGTTTGAAGGTAAAGAGGAGAAGATCCACCAGTGGACATGAATGACAGTTAATAGCTGTAATCATCAGGCAAACTACAACAGCACTAAAGTCTGGACCGGGACCTTCGGAGACGTTTCCTCTCTTTTGCAAAGTGGTGAGAGACGACGGCGGGACGCCGCCCGTGAAGAACCGACTCCTCGTCAGTAAGGTCACTTAATAAAGAGATTGTGAGGATGACCGCCACCTCCAGAGTGTCGTCAGCATGCGGATAAAAAACTGTTTCTACGTGAAACAGCCGGTTGAACGGCTG
>NC_050531.1:5167439-5178587 GCF_002922805.2 Oryzias melastigma | reverse complement strand
GGAAAAAAAAAAAAAAATGGCTGCTGGAGAAGCATCACCGCATCACCTCAGACAGAAGCGTGCACGCTTGTAATCATCTTTGCCAAAAACATAAAAAAAAAAGATCTTTTCACAGAGAGTCAGTAAAATCTGGTCTTCGTCAGTCCTCTGAGCGCGGTGAAGTCTTCACCACTGCTGCTCTGACGACCATCCACAGCCGCGCCGGCTCTCGTTGCAGTGTCGATGTTCGGGTGTGTTTTGGAGCCCCCCCCCTGGATGCAGCCCCTCAGTTCTGCCGGCCGGTGAAGAGTGAGCGTGTCGCTGCGGTGGTGGTGGTGGCGGGGGCAGCGTCTCTGTTAGGACCGCCCGGCTGCAGGTCAGCTTCCTTCCGTGGGCCGAGCGGGACTTCACTGGGGGGGCGGGCCAGGGGACGGAGGGCGGAGCTTCTACTTGTCCCCCAGGATGGCATACTGGTTGTCGAGCTGCAGTTGCTGCACGGAGGCGCCCGTGCTCTCCTCCCGGCCGCGGTTCCGGTGCTTCACCACCTCAAACGTCTTCTCCATCTCTTTGTCTCTGGAACAAACAGGAAGCACATCTGTTGGAACTGGAAGACGCAACGCGGCGCTCTCACGGAGCGGCTCGGGCTTCAACCCACTTGCGCGTCTCCACGTGCTTCGCCGAGGCCGACAGCGAGGGGAACTGCGTGTCGCTGTAGATCTCCGGGGGGCCCTGGCTGGGGCCTCGTTTGTTGGTGGTCAGCCTGGCTCCAGGGGGCCGGTACACGCCGGGGGGCTTGGATTCAGGCGCCTCCTCCTCTTCAACTACACCCACAAAAGAGGACGTTATTGGTGCTTTTAAGGGACCCAAATCAGGGCCGCCATGATTAGTAGACAAATCAACTATTAAAATAGTTGACGACTAATTTAATAGTCGATCAATTGTTACTTTATATCATATGTAGTCAAAGTGTAGTAAAGTTGAAAGTTATAATATTACTACTACTCTATTTTGGCATTTATAATGTTTTTTTAGGCTAATTTGGAGTTTGGCAAAAGTTCAGCTATATGCTAGCGATTTTGGCTAATTTGGGATTTGTTCCTGTTTTTAGGGGCTAATTTTGAGTTTAGCTAATATTTCAAATGCACTTCAAATGCTAGCTATTTTGGCTAATTTAGCCTTTTATTTTAGCCTTTTTCTAGGATATTCTGGAGTTTAGCCAATATTCAAGTTACATGCTAAGTACTTTGGCTAATTTATGATTTTTTTTTTCGTTTTTGGGAGCTAATTTTGAGTTTAGCTACTATTTCAAATGCATGCTAGCTATTATGGCTAGTTTAGGCTTTTATTTTTTAGGATATTTTGGAGTGTAGCTAATATTTAAGTTGCATGCCAACTGTTTAGGCAAACTAGAAATTTTATTGTTTTAGTTATTTTAGCCCATTTTGAATTAGGCTAATATTTTAGCTGCATGCTAGTTGTTTTGGCTAACTTATGCTTTTCTTTAGGCTAATTTGGTATTTAACTAATATTTTAGCATGCTATCAGTTTCAGCTTATTCAGCTATGGTCACTAGCATCTTCAGCTTCCAAATTCAGCTTCCAATATTCACACATAGTGAATATATCTAGTTTGTAGTCAGTTTAAAGCTAACGATGGTTAAAACGTGTGTTTTACATTCACTTTGTGCATGACCCGATTAGTTAACTAATCAGAAAAAATAATCGGTGATTAGTCGACTGTTAAAATAATCGTTTGTGGCAGCATTGACACAAACAGAGGAGGTTCCTTCATTGAGGGTCTCAGTTCTCACCAGCAGGAGCAGCAGCAGGAGGAGGAGGAGCGCCCGACTTGTTCCAGGGGCCGGACACTTTGTCTCCACTGACCAGAATTATCTCTCCATCCTCGCCCACTTCCTCCTTCTCGTACTCCTCTTCCTCTCTTTCATCACTGAAAAACATTTTCAGCAACATTATTGCTACCATACAACAAAAATGTTTGAAATGAATTTGTAAACATTTTGTGGAGAAATTTGTTATGAGTTCTCTTTTATTCCGATGCAGAGTCTAACTTCCAGTTTAGAGATGTGCAGGAAATTCATTGATTCTAGATTGTATAGTAGTTAGAAAAATAAAAGCATGTCTGACAAAATAAAAGCTTTTAGTTAAAGTCTCATCAGTTGTCGTGCACTGCAGTGTGTGAAATTTGTTCTCCGCATTTGACCCCCTCCACTGTGGGAGGGGTGAGCTGCAGACACAGCCGCGCTCAGGAACCATTTGGTGGTTTAACCCCCCAATCTAACCCCTTAATGCTAAGTCTCAAGCACCGGCTCCCGATTTTAGAGTCTTTGGTACGACTCGGCTTTAGATTTGAAGTCATGACCTTCCAGTCTGGGGCGGACACTCTACCACAAGGCCAATGAGCTAGCAGCATATAGAAACATGCTGACGTTAAAAGATTGTTTGCTAATGAAGAACTTTTTTTAAAATATAATTTTACAATTTTTAAAATCATAATATAATTTGTCAACATCTCCTGTGCCGCTCAGAATCTTCCATCACAGTCGAATCTTCGTTTTTATTCTGTAAACCTGGACATATTTTAGTACCAAGATTTAAAGTTTAGGAGCTTAAACAAGAGAGAAAAGTGTGAAAATGTTAATCTGAGAAAAAAAGTGTGTAGTGAGGAGTTTTACAGCCTTAAAGTATCGAGAAGAAGACAAAACAAAAAAAAGACGACTACTTCATGGATTTCAGGTGACATTTTTAGAACGTAACTTCTGTGATAAACAAGGAAATATCTAACATTTCTGAGAAACGACTCAACCTCACATCAGCACCTTTCTCTAACTTTAAAACTTTTTTTTTTTAAGTAAAAACATTTGGTTCTCTGTGGAGACTCCTGTGATTCCTGATGAAGATCTGCCGTCAGAGCAGAAAAACGTTTACAGGGTTTATAGTCGGGTGTTTTGACTCGCTGGGATTCCCGTAGAGATGACAGGCTGAACGCTGGACTGACTTTACAAGACCTCCAGTGAGTTTATGAAACTGTCAGATGTTTCCTGAAGCTCAGTTTGATTTAAGAAAGTCTCGTTTTGGACTGAAGAAGAGCGCTGGTTAATGAGAAACTTCAGGCGGATGATGGAGAGAAACGCCATTGACGTAGAACTTTTCCAGTCCAGACAAATGAGGTAAACAGTTTCTGGTTAAAGCTTTAAATATTTAAATTTATTATCAATTTTTATGTCATAAAATTAAAAGAAAAACATTCATTAAAACAGATTAAATCCTAGTTCAATGTCTCCTCTTTTTCTGTTTTTTTGATACATTCAGAATGACAGAATCAGTGATGCTAAATGGAATATTTTAGATTGTCATATAGTTAGTGGCGTATTTTTTTTAAAGCGTTTTGGACAGAAAAGTGTCACAGAAGAGGAGTCCTTTTAAAATGTAGCCTACACTAAACTGAAAATGTATTTTGATTTTAACTATTTCCTGCAGTAGAATCAGCTTCCTCTTAGAATAGGAATCTGCAGCCTGACGCTCCGGAGCCACAGGTGGTTCTCTGAAGAATTTTTTAAAAGTTTTTATTTTAAAAATTAACATGTTTTTGGATTATATGGCAAAACAAAACAGTCATATGAGTTTAACTTTGTTCAACTCATTCACAAACGGTAGAAGAACAGCATGCATAACTCCACAAGGCTCTGGACTACATTACCCACAATGCTCCAAAAATCCACCACGCAGAGTGGCTTTATTGAAGTGGAACATTTTGACTGATTTTTATGTACCACAGAAAACCCATTTTGAGGTAAATAAACCAAACAAGAATTTAGACTTAAAGTGCACCGGATTATAATCTTAATTTTTAAATTACTGCTGAGATTCAACTAATTAATACAATAAATTAGATTAGAAATAGTTTATTTCAAGCAAAGCAAGAGTTAAGTATAAACAATTATTAAATCAATTTAAAAAATTGGCATCAAAACTGCTGCATTGAGATGATCCAGTTTTGTTCAGGGTGTGTTTTATTTTGAAAGGAAGTCATGTAAACACCTGCCAAAATATATAAACTATTTCAGAAAAACATCTCTATATGTTTATTTTTTATTCATGCAAAGATACTAATAATTTATTTATCATAACAGCAAATCTGTTTCTTATTTTTCTAAAGGTGAACTCTAACTTTGTTGGTGAAAAATCAGCCAGAATATCTCTTAAAGTTTCCGGGTCTAAAGCTGCGTTCACATCGGGCTCGTGCGTTCAAGCGACCACTTTCAATATAAAGTCTACGCACATTTCAGGTTTATACGTTCAAAATTCCCATTTTCAAAGTCGGTTTTCTGGCTCCGTGTATAAAACACGGAGCAACTGAATGTGCATTAAAACTTAAAATAGTGGAACTTTGACCAATCAGGGCCTCTGGACTTGGTAGTGACGTATAATAACTCACAG
Source organism: Oryzias melastigma (assembly GCF_002922805.2). Taxonomy (NCBI): domain Eukaryota; kingdom Metazoa; phylum Chordata; class Actinopteri; order Beloniformes; family Adrianichthyidae; genus Oryzias; species Oryzias melastigma. The sequence goes on along the minus strand of NC_050531.1, from coordinate 5,174,151 downwards.
GTGTAGTAGTATTAGTAGAAAACATCACTCTAAGACCAACCCGGAGGGTTTCTACAGTCCCAACTCTTAAGGAAAAGCTTTGAAATCTTCTTTTAATCCTGTTATGTGCAGGAACCCTTTCAAAGTTATAAATCTGATGAGTATCATTAAAAATCTAATTTATCAAAATTAAAAAGCAAATATCAACCCCTCCTCACCTCATCTGTAAGGCCTGGAGACGGAGCCCGGTGTAGTCCACCTCCTTCAGCTCAAACTCTTTCCACTCCTCGTCGTCCTACAAACAAACAAAAACCATGACAACAACACAACATCAACACTTTAAAAAATATTTAAGGAAGTTATTGGTCAGGAAGTGATGGGTGATTTATTTTGGTATTTATTAAGGTTTTTAGGCTAATTTTGAGTTTAGCTAATTTTTCAGCTACATGCTAGCTATTTTGGCTAATGTAGGATTTTGTAATTTTATAGGCTATTTTGGAGTTTAGCTAATATTTTAGCAACATGCAAGCAATTTTGGCTAAGTTTGGATTTTTTTCTGTTTTTCTTTTGGCTAATTTGGAGTTTAGCTAATATTTCAGCTAGCTATTAGCTATTTTGGCTAATATAGAATTTTTTTCAGCTTTTTATGAAAATTTGGAGTTTAACTAATATTCCAGCTACATGCTAACTTTTTGGCTAATTTAGGATGTTTACGTTTTTAGGCTAATTTGGAGTTTAGCTAATATTTCAGCTGCATTCTAGCTGTTTTGGCTAAGTTAAGCTTCTTCAGTTTTTTAGGCTAATATGTTCTTCAGCTAATATTTCAGCTGCATACTAGCTGTTTTGGTTAACTTAAGCTTGTTTCAGTTTTTTAGGCTAATTTGCCATTTAACCAATATTTTAGCTACCAGCTTCAGTGTGCTCAGCTATTAACTTCAGCGTTTTCAACTATCAGCACTAGCATCTTTAGCAGCCAAATTCACCTAACGGCATTCATACTAGCATTATCCCAGGTGATCCTATATATATAGTTTTTAGTTAGTTTAAAGCTAACGATGGTTAAGATTTGTCGATCTCCGAGGCTCCACCTTTCAGTCCTTGTGGGTGTCGCCCATTTCATGACATAACCTCAGCAGTGTGGCTTCTCATGCCCACAAAAAGAAACAACATCCGAACTTCTGCATAGACTGATGTGCATATTAAATGAAATGCTGATCAATGCTGGCTCCACAGAGACTTCCTGGAAGGGGCTGTTCCCCACGTTGTGACATCACACTGTGTGGATTGGGAGGGGCTGGTGCTCAGAGAGCAGAGTTTTTGATTAATGCTCAGAGATGAGCAAAGTACTGCTTTGGGGGTGTATTTCATGATGAGTTAGCATTTTTAATACACTTAAAAGCTTAAAAATGCGGATTTTTAATAATATAGGCCCATAAAATATCTGTATTGGGTGAAAAAAATCATCTGTATAAGCTCTTCTCTAGTTGAAACAACCACTAATCATTTAACACATAGGTTACATAAATCCTACTGTTTGACACATCACAAATTGGAGAATTTGGCAACAAAAATAAAAGTTAAATGTCAATTTTGGAATATGGATTCATCATTTCCATGAATTGGTTTCCTATTACACTATTTTATTACTATTTTTAAGCTAAATTCTATTCACTTTTAATGCTACAAAAAAATATTTTTTTAAGCAACAGTTGGACATTTGTAAAAACATAATTCACATCTAATCGACTCATGAATCTGTAGATCGAACAAACAGTTCATCTTGTAGCTTCATGGACTTCAGCGGCCGCTCGTGTAAGCTAGGCCCCCGAACTAAAGCTTCACGAGCCGGGTCAAGTTCTGACCTCACCGCGCCGGCTGCCATATGCTGGGGAGCGGCCGTTCCTGTCCGTCAGCGTGTCCTAAAATCCACCCGTGACGTTGATCCACAATTATGTCACAAGCTAGCACTAAAGCTTCACCTCCACGAGCGCACAGTTTAACACTTTCTAACGCGACGCTGGCTTCGTTCTTGCAGCGCCGATGAGTCAAGGAAAAAAAGTTACCTTTTCCACTTGCGCGTCTGGGTTCTCGTTTTTAGCAGATTTCTCCTTCTCTTTCTTCGTCTTCTTCATCGCTGCGGACGCGGGCACGACGGCCGACTCCTTCCCTTTCCCCTTTTCTTTCTTCTTCTTTTTATCCCGCTTGGCGAAAAAATCGTCCAGGCTCTTCTCTGGTGGTACATCCGCCATTTTCACGGAGCAGCGGCTGTTGGGGAGCTAACCGAGCAATGACAAACGACAAAATCCGACGACGAGGAGTGAAGACAGCCGCCGGAAACACCAGGAGACAACAAGTTAGAACCGAATCTGTCACCTTGGCTTCTTTTAGAAACGAACTGATGAAAAATACGCCCTAGTTTTCGGTCCGAAATGTGGGATAGTCTATGAACCACGCCATGCACGGGAAATCTGACAAACCTGCGCTGTCTTCCGGAAGTAGTTCTGGTTTGAACCGGATATGTTACTAGGCGGCAAGGGGGGAAAAAAATTAAGAAAAAAATATTTAATCAACTAATACATATATATTAATATATATTGAAATCAATCTTTGTGTACAAATATTATTTGTATTATAAAAATATTTTAGAACTAAATTGTTGATTAAAATCTTCGGTGAGACGCAATTTCATAGTACTTTTATTAAAATATAGTACAAGTAGCATCAACTTGACATCATTTAAACAATTATCAACTATTTATGACAATACAAACTATTAAAACTACATTAACTAATATTTTAAGATTTTTTCCCCACATCTTTTAAAGAATTTTTTGAAAAGTTCTGTTTTTCAATGTTTTGTCTTCTGAGTTCAAGTATTTTTTCTGAAAACTCTGTAATCACACTTTAAATTAGTAGTTTTCGCTAAGATCTGTTGAAATTCTCACACGTCACTCATTAAAACAGACTGTTGACTTTTTTGGGATTAGCCAAAACAGCTAGCATGTAGCTGAAATATTAGCTAAACTCCAAAGTAGCCTAAAAAATCTTAGTAAATGCCAAAATAGACTAAAAAGCTAGCAGAATGCCAATTTTTAAAACTTTAAAACCGTAACTTTTGAATGTTATTATGAATAATAAAAAAACAGTAATATTATTCCAGAAAAAAACAACTTTGACTTTAAATAACTTTCAGTATTTTACTTTCCATAAAAATATATTTTGTCAAAATTATACAAGTTAGAAATAAGCACAAGATAACATTTTCATTTTTATTTTCCACCTATACTTCCGACCACTAGTTGGCAGCAGAGCACACTGAGCAGCTCGACATGCGACCAGAACAAGATTTTGCTGAAGCAGTTCGTGTTAAATATTCAGTCATTGAATAAAAATAATTTTACCAATTTATTTCAATTAAATATGCATCAACATTAAAGTGTTTTTTTTTCTGTCATACTATTTAAAAAAAAAAAGGAAAATTAGCCTCGCGATATGTATCCTGAGATACACATTGGGATACATATATTGCCAGGCCATACTGTACCAAATATAACTTATTTGCAACAGTACCACACAAAAAACTTTTTAAAAAGTAATTTAAGAAAGGAAGAAAATCTCAGACCTTTCCATGATTTCTAACTTTTTGTAAATCCCAAACTGTGCATTTATGAGTTTAAACATTAAAAAAAACTCCATGTATTAAATCTGGGTTGTGCTGACGAAGCCTTTCGCTGTGGGTGGAGCGGGCCGGTCAAACCGATGATCAGCTGGAGGCAGAAACAAAGAGACGGAGCTCACAGCTGCACACAAAAAGAAAATTCCTCCCCCTGCAACAAAAAAGATGCTGCCGTCTGCAAAAAAAGCATGAATAGATTTGTTACGCAGGAAACCACATCTGTTTACGCTTCAAGAGAATGAATCAGGTCAACAGAAGAATGTTTTTTTTATTGCTCAGCAGTAAAAAGTACAGAGTATACTACAGTACAAAAAATACATCATGTTGAACTCGGCTCCATCGTGCCGCTGAGTGTTTTGAGCGTGCAAAACAGCTGTAAGCTCATAGCGTCGCTTCGTCATCACCTCTGTGATTTTAACAAAATAAAAAAGCAGTAGAAGGCAGGCAGCAGTGAGTATTGAATAAAACCGCAGCAATGCGAAGACCGAAGGAGCATCTCCTCCTCACAGTCGCCGGCGGGAACACGTGGAGCGGACAAACACGGGGAGACGTTTACAGAACAACCACAACAGAACATCCAATCAGGCGCCAGTCTGTCCACGCACTCACAGAGGAGCATCCACTGATGCGTAAAGGGCCAACATTTGAAATTAAGACATCGACGAGGTCCTTCTACAGACAAGCTGGTGTCTCGAGACATTTCAGGACACGCCTCTTAAATAATCTGATCCATAAGATCTGGGCCTGAATTTATCAAACTTCCTGAACAGGATTTTTAAGTTACGTAAAAGTGTTTTATTTGCATAAACGTGACATCTTTCTTTGATTAAACAAAAGTAAAATCAGCAATTTTTATGGATAAATCTATATTGTCAAAATTATTTGTCTGAAAATTTTCGCATCATGTTTTGATTAAAAAGTTTTCAGTGCTCAGGAAATCAATATATTAAAAAAAAAAAAACACTGAAAACCTAAAAATTAAAAACAGTATGTTCAATAACTTTTTGGTAAGTTACATTTTTTTAATTTCCTGAAGGTTTGATAAACACAAGCCATGATTTCACGCACATATTTATTTACACGCTTCCCCTCCATAAATAGGTGCTTTATTCAAGTTCAACAGGCTTTAAGTAGTTTGGGATTTAAAATTATAAATGAAAAGAAACGACAAAGCTCAGGTTGGGTTTTTGTTCTTACGGTGGCCTGGAAGTCCAAATCCCATCAACAAATCACTCGATGAAGAAACACATTAAAGATCACAATTAAAAAAAAGCTGAAAGCATTTCATTTTAGAAATAAAAAAAAATTGATTCTAAAATGACCAAAAACAATAAAACAACACAGAAAAGGTAGATGTTGTCAAACATCTAAGTGTCAAAGCAAAGGCTCGGGGGCCGGATCCGGCCCTCCAGATCATTTTATTTTAATGTTATTTATGGCCCGATGTTATCCTGATGATGTCTCTTGACGAAATATATTTGGAGGGTAAATATTTCATGTTATTTAAGGTTTAAGTTGATTTATTCTGGAATAATTTTCCTGTATTTATATTATTCATTATTTTGTTAAAAAGTTACAGCTTTAAAGCTTTAAAAATTGACATTCTGTTAGCTTTTTGGACTATTTTGGCATTTACTAAGATTTTTTAGGCTATTTTGGAGTTCAACTAATATTTCTGCTACATGCTAGCTGTTTTGGCTAATTTTGTTTTTTTTTTCCGTTTTTTTTTAGTACATTATGGAATTTTGCTAACATTTTAGCTTCTTTGGCTAATTTTTTTTTGCATTTTTTTTACTCCATTATAGAATTTTGCTAACATTTTAGCTTCATGCTAGCCGTTTTGGCTAATTTAGTTTTTTTTCTGTTTGTTTTTTTTTTGGTCTATAATGGAATTTTGCTAACATTATACCTTCATGCTAGCTGTTATGGCTAATTTCTGGGTTTTTTCAGGTTTTTTTTTAGTCCATTTTGGAATTTTGCTAATATTTCAGCTACATGGTAGCTGTTTAGGTTATTTTATTTTTTTCCAGGTTTTTTTTTAGTCTATTATGGAATTTTGCTAACATTTTAGCTTCATGCTAGCTGTTTTGGCTGTTATTTTTTTTTAGTTTTAGGCTAATTTGGATCACCTTAAGTGTTTTCATCTATCAGTGCTAGCATCTTCAGCTAACAATTTCAGCATCTTCAGTGGCCAAATTCAGCTTACAGCATTCACACTAGCATTATCACAGGCAATGCTATATATCTAGTTTATAATTAAGTAAAAAAGTTACATTTTTAAAATCTAAAAAACATAGTTTTAGAGTGTTCAATAAATGTTTATTCTGTTCGGCCCGCGACCTAAGGTGTGTTTTAGATTTTGGCCCCTTGTGCGATTGAGTTTGTCACTCCTGTCTTAAAGTTTTCATAAATTTTCAGTTAATGGGTTAAAACTAAAATATCATTACGCAATCAGAGATATCCCGTAATATCTATACCTCATTTCATATTTTTACATAATTTAAAAATGTTTTGGAATCAACAAATTCTTGAGATGTTTTATATGTTTTAAGACTGTTGATGAGATTTGGCCCTTCAGGGCCACCGTACACTCTCCCCTCTAAAGCAGATCTCATGTAGCGACAGTGACTCACTATCAATCCACCGTAATGCAACAAAACCACATAAACTCTGTTATATAAAGACCATAGAAACCTTTTATCACAACGAAGCCTTTTGTAGAAAATGTACATCAGAAAAATATGCAGGTGCATCCTTATAGTAAATAGGGTTTTTTTAGTGACTTTTCTTCAGGTTGTGTTTGTCATATACAGTATAAAGTCTTCACCACATAAGTATATCTATATATATGTGTATAAAAACGACAGAAGAGCAGGGCGGGGCGTGTCCTTATATGGCAGAGGCTTTCTCTCTGTTGAGAAACAGGGTCTCCTGGCAGAAGGGGTTAACCAGGACGACGCTGCTGCCGCTGTAGTCTCCGTTTGGGGGGAGACCGGAGTCGTGCTCCTGCAACACAAACATGCAGGAGAAGATGAGCCGACGAGGAGGAGGGGGGGG
>NC_050531.1:5162234-5167301 GCF_002922805.2 Oryzias melastigma | reverse complement strand
GCGTGAAAAACAAAATGATTTGTTTTTTCCGTTCGTTTAGCGAGCTCCAATCAAATCAGAGCAGCTCCCTCGTTTCGGTTTATGATCGACTCAATTACCTAATGCATCAAGCTACGGGATGAGGCTAAATCAAAAGGGAGGGGGGGGCACACAACACCTGGATGTCACCAAGGGCATCCTACGCATGATCCGACCCCGGCCTCTCTGTCCTGACAGGCAGCGATGGAGAGTGAACAAGGGCAGAGATGTAAAAAGAAAGGACGGTTCGGCTCATGCAAATAAAACATAAATGACAAGCAAGAGAAGGAGACAATGTTGTTTAACTCCACCGCCAACAGAGGGCGCTGTAATGCACCGAAACACTAGAAACGTCTCATTCAGAGTGGGTGGAGCTTGCTTCTATCAAACTCTTTGATTTAATCTTTCATTTTTAAGCTTGAAATGAAATGATTAGAATAAAAAAAATGAAATTTCTCAGAATAAAAAAGAGCATTAATTGTTCATTTGGAGAAAACTCAAGAAACTCAACTCAAGAGTTTATTTCTTTCTAGTTTTAAACTTAAATAATTCTTCAAATATAAAAAAAAAACTAAAATTTGCAAGTAAATCCTAAAAACTTTAACATTATCTGGTTTTTAAATTGCAAAACAACGTCTATCATCCCTTGAAGTTTGATTTTTAAATATTTTATGGATTTAATTAATATATTTATATAATTATAATATATATATCAATATAATTAATATATTTCTTTTTTTTCTTTAATTTTTTTTACATCTTTTTTTATAAAGTTTCTATTCTATCATAAAAACTAAAAAAGTGACTACAAGTGTTAGTAATGTTGGTTAAAAAACTATTGTAACATCCCTTTATTTTCTACTTTTATGTCTGTTTTATTGTTGCTGATTTTACCTAATGTGTCTTTTATTGTTTTAACTACTAAAAATAATGCTTTAAAACTAATGTTTATAGCCTTGTTCAGCAGCTTTTGTTTCAAATGAAAAGTGCTATATAAATAAATTGATTCATCAATTGATGTGATTTATTGATTGATCCAATTATTGATAAACTATGTTATATTTTTGGAGTTTATAGAAAAATAAATAAAGTATTTATTTATATTTTGTTGTCTTTTTCTGTTTCTTTGTCTGTTTTTGTTCCGAATGCAAAAAAAAAAATCTTTAATTTCACAAATCAAAAGAAATTGACATTTTAACAATTACTAGCCAGATTAATACAGTTTTTATCTCATCAAAATGCATTTATTGCTCCATATAATAACTCTAGATAGCAGTAATGTTGTTTCCGCATCGGGGAGCCTCAGGAATCGAACCTGGATGCTGAAATAAATGCTAAATAGTGTTTGAAACTAAAATAACTCATTAAAATTGTGGGCCTTTATTTTTTAAATTAAATGTACAATTTTAAGAGTAAATTGATTTGATTGGTTGGAGGTACCTCGCTCTCCAGTGTGTGTATCTCCCTGGGCAGCTCCACGGCGTGGCGGCTGAAGTAGTCCATGGTGATGGCGTTGTTCCAGTAACTCAGGTTGTTCTCTTGACTGGCAGACTTCTTCTTCCTCCGCATGCAGCAGACCGTCAGAAGAACGGCTGCAGATGCAGGTGTGGGCAGAAAAAACACATTTTACTCCAGCACGTCTCTGGTAGAGTGAACAATTTAGCTCTAAAAACACTATTTTTGCAAGATCAATGATGTGCAGCAAAGCTGGAAAAGATTTTAGCTACAAATGAAAATATTATAAACCTCACAAAGTTGTTAAATGAATGCAATTATTTGACAAACACAACAGATTTAAAAAATATGTTGAGCAAGTTTAGACCTCCAGTTAGGAGGTCTAGACTATTACTGGTATTTAAAAATATAAGGAGAAAATAATTAATTACTGATTTTGTGCTTTAGATCTTCTTTTTAGTTTGAACTTTACTTTTTTCTATTTTTCTGTCAAATGATGTTAGTGTGTGACATGTTTCTGTCACATCATTTTATTTTCTATGTTTTAATGTTCTTTTTTATGTGTAAAATAGATCATAATTACAAAAAGTGTAAGAGTAGTTCACAGGTGGTCCCCGCCCCCGCACTCACCGCCCCATTCACTGGCTGGGGGGTTGCTACTCCCCCCTCACTCACCCTAGTCAGGGCTGCATTCATGAAAAAAACAAGACTTTTTTCCCCCTTTTTTTCACTTTTCTGTTGGTCTATTTCCAAAGCAACCATTTTATTTTTTGGTCGTCTTGGGGTGACGAACAGGTCTATGTAATTGTTAGAAAAATCGGCAATAGTAAGTTTTAGGATTTCCTTGGCAACGGAGTTTTTTGCTAGTAACGACCACATTCCTGATTTGTTTATATCATATGTCATATCGTTTTGTTCAGCTTGAGCCAGGGATTCATTGATTAAAGTTTCAGGTGATTCCAGTAAAAACTGTGCGAGCAATAGGGAAACGCCACTTTTGTGAGGTTGCCACGCTAACGCCGCTCAAAATCTACAAAATATAATTCCAACTTTCAACTAGCTTCCCAAGGATACTCGAGGAGTTTGGAGGCAATAGGTTGACATCCCTGGGAGGAGTTTAAATATGTAGAAAATACTAAAGGTGAATTTTTTTTTAAATTCAAGATGGCGGCTTCTTCCTGAGGTCAAAAGTCAAGGAAGCTGCAGATGTGGTCTGTCTGGTAAATTTCATGAAGATTGCTCAAACTAAAGTTTTCCTTTCCCATTATTGTGAAAAATGTGAAAATTTATGCTTTTGCCACAAAATGGCCGCCACATCACAGGTTCTGTGGCCATCCCATAATAGTTTTTAAACTTTATTTGGATATCCTCAACACGTGTGTTCTGGTTTTATTACTGAGTTTTAAAATATTTTTTTGAGTTGCACATGACATTTTGGCCCAGTTCATTTTTTTGACATTGTGATGTCATAAGGGAAATGCCACTTTTGTGAGGTTGCCACGCCAACACGATTTAAGGTCTACAAAATCAAACACCAACATTTTTTTTCAACTAGCTTTCCAATGATGCTCGAGGAGTTAGGAGGCGATAGATTGACATCCCTAGGAGGAGTTTAAATTTGTAGAAGGTACTAAAGGTGATTTTTTTTTAAATTCAAGATGGCGGCCTCTCCCTGAGGTCAAAAGTCAAGGAAACTCTACATGTGGTCTGTGTGGTAAATTCCACAAAGATTGCTCAAACTAAAGTTTTCCTTTCCCATATTGTGAGAAAATGTGAAAATGGCCAAATTTATGCTTTTGCCACAAAATGGCCGCCACGTTGTAGGTTCTGTGGCCATCCCATAATAGTTTTTATATTTCATTTTGATATCCTAGACATGTGTGTGTTTTGGTTTTATTAGTGAGTTTTGAAATTTAGAGATCTTGTCCCCATTTATATTTTTTAAGCTGTGATGTCATCATTTTTTTGGGTGTGGGGTCACTCTGTCCCAAATTCACTTTTACCAGGTACACTTTTTGAGGATGTGGTTTTTGCTCCAACCTGCGGTACTAAGGAAGAATTGTGAAAACTCTCTTGTCCCTAAAGTCCAGAAAGAATAAAACAGATCCAGGACTTACAACAGGAGGACACCGGCACGCTGATGGCCAACACGATCCACACGAAGTCCATCCTGCTCAGGCAGATTTCCGACGACGGGGATCTGACGGTGGGGTCCGAGTTGTTGCCGGGCGCCCAGGGGTCATCGGTCGTGGCCGGCTCCTGCCTGTTGAGGAAGTTCCTGCTGAACGTGGACAGAGGCTCAGAGTTGTTGGCCTGATCGGGCGCCGCCTGAACAAAGCTGCTGTTTGAGAGCAGCCCTATATGGGCGGTGGCATTTCCCAGCTGGGGGGCCGCCGGCAGGCCGTCGGTGCCGTTTCCGTTGGCGGTTGATGCGGTGGGGGTGACGGCGAGGACAGTTGAGCTCTGCGAGTTCATCTCAGTGGACAGGTTGGACGTGGTGGTGGTTAGGTTCTCGTTCTGGGTGGCAGATCCTGTCTCTGCGGTCGGGGGCTCGTTCACTGCGGTGGGGGCCTCCCGCTGAGTGATGGCGTGGTGCACGGGCAGCTGTGGGGATTTTGCAGTGTGCTCCCTGAGTTTCAGGTCTTTTGCAGCATTGGGGGGTGAGGGCTGCAGGGGGAGAACGGGTTCCTCTATGCTCAGTTTGTCTGATCTCAACACTAGTGCTAGCGGGCTTGGAGCTCCTTTAGCAGCAGAATTTGCATTTATAACTGTACTGGGGAGTTTGGGGCTGCTGCTGGCCTCACTAGTGCTAACAGTGACTGGGTTATGAACTCGTTTGACAGTCTCAAAGCTCGGCACCTGGGGGGGAGTTACATGGCTGGCAGAGCTCACAGTGACAGTTTTTGTGTCTTGATTGAGAGATCGAGTAGGAAGGGTGATGTCCGACGGACGCCTGCCTTTGGACGACCATTCCTCGCTGATGGAGCCGTCCTGGTACCAGGAAGGCTGGGGGGCAGACAGGGGGCTGCTGTGGTCGACCGCCATGGAGTCTGGGGTGGTCGGGGGGAAGTGCAGCTCCTGTGCCGACACCAGTCCTACTGGCAGTGCTAGGATTGCTAGGACACCTGCAGAAAAAGCAGATACTTTGTCATTTTTTTCTATTTTTAAATCACGTGTCAAAGTCAAGGCCCGGGGGCCGGATCCGGCCCTCCGAGTAATTCTATCCGGCCCTACAGATCCTTTTAGTTTATTGTTATTAACAGCCTGGTGTTATCTTGCGCTCATTTCTAACTTGTATTATTTAAAAAATAATAATTTTTATAGAGTAATAAATTGAAAGTTATTTAAGGTTTAAGATGATTTATTCTGGAATAATATTCATGTCTTTTTATTATTCATAATTATGTTAAAAACAGTTTTAAAGTTTTAAAAATTGGCATTGTGCTAACTTTTTGGACTGTTTTGGGACTTTTTAATGGTATTTTAGCATTTAGCTAATATGTCAGCTACATGCTACCTGTTTTGGCTAATTTAGGCTTTTTTCAGGTTTTTAGACTATTTGAAATTTAGCTATTTTTCGCTACATCCTAGCTG
>NC_050531.1:5152773-5161818 GCF_002922805.2 Oryzias melastigma | reverse complement strand
TTGGCTAATTTAAGTTTTTTAATTTTTTTTAGTCCATTATGGAATTTTGCTAACATTTTAGCTTCATGCTAGCTGTTTTGGCTAATTTCGCTTTTTTTCATTTTTTTTAGTCCATTATGCAATTTTGCTAATATTTCAGCTACATGGTAGCTGTTTTGGTTAATTTAGTTGTTTTCAGTTTTTTACATTTTATCTTCATGGTAGCTGTTTTGGCTATTATTGTTTAAGTGTTTTAGGCTAATTTGGAGTTTAGGTAATATTTCAGTTAGCTTCAGCTTCAGTGATTTCAGCTATCGACTTCCACCTTTTTAACTATCAATTTCAGCATCTTCAGCGGTCAAATTCAGTTTACAGCATTCACACTAGCATCATCACAGGTAATCCTATATATCTAGTTCATAATTAGGTCAAAAAGTTACTTTTTTAAAGTTTTCAAATGTACTTCTAGAGTTTTAAATAAATGTTTATCCCGTTCGGCCTGTAATCTAAGGTGTGTTTTAGATTTTGGCCCCTTGTGCGATTTGAGTTTGACACCTCTGATTTTAAATGTTATATTTCCATAATTTTCTTTGCTAAAATCCTGAAAAAGTGCATCTCAGCAGTTAGAAGCTGACCTCTAAGGTGCTAAAAAGAGACGTGAAGCCTCGTCTTCCATCATTACGCTTCTCAGCCTGTAATTAACTGAACTGCTGTGTCACCCGCTTACTTTAATCAGATTACTTTATTAACTGCATTATTCACTGGCTCCATTATGTGAGCCGGAGCATGAAGTGGTGGCAGGAAATGAGAGGACCGCCGTATTTTTAAAGCAAAAACCCAACTAAGATGCTCATTTGACGTTTCATGGCCAATAAAATCATCAATGTTTATAATTATCAAAGGAAATGGTAAATAGTGGAGCTCTTAATACTTTTACAGTCCTATTTACCCAAACCAGAAACCAGAACATAATTCTTCTGGTTTCAGCTACCAGCTTCAAATGAGAAGTCAAAGTTTTAGATCAATTATTAAGAAGTTTTCCGTAAATGTGCTTTTATTTTGTCTTATTTTGTCACCTAGTGGTTACTTGGTAAACTGCCCTGACTCCAGCTTTTTTTTTTTTAGTTTTTATTTATTTTTCCCCGAGTAATTATTAAGTACTTTTATTTTGTTTTACAAGTTACCAGCATCAAACAGCAAATTATTTTTTCTAAGATAAATACCAAATATTAATAAAGAACACATTTAACACTCACCTAAACACACAAATGGGGTTGAAAGTATACAAATATTACTAGGAAAGAAATACAGTAATTTAAATTTTGGAGTTTATCCTCATTTCTAACTTTGTTTTTTATTTTTTATTTTTTTATTTTTTAGAGCAAATCAAAACAAAACTGAAGTAAATGTGTGAAAATGCCGTTCATGTCTCCACAGAATGTTGTAAATATATGTAAATATTTTTAGCAAGTAAAAATATTAAAAATTAAGTCTACTACAGTACTTTACTTAGCACTAGAGTCAGTTCATTGGTTGCATAAGAAACACATTAAAACCTAGAATAAAATAATAAAAATTAAGTCTTAAAATAAACTAAATAAAACACTTTTTTAACATTAAATGACACAACCTATTAATTGACCAGGATTACCTTTTATCAGAATCAAAAAACACATCTTAGAAATAAATACAAAAATAAGGATGTAATTTCGATTAATTAAACAAAATAAAAGCATCACAGAGTTACTTTTATTGCTTAGCTGAACTTTTTTCCATTCTTAATATTTTTACTTTTATTTTTATTACTATAAATTATTATATTTATAATTACAGGAATTTTAAGCTTTTAAGTAAAATGTTATCACTGTTTAATGATATGAGTCATTTACTAGTGTAAAAATAAAAAGGTGATAGTCTCTAAACTCAGACTTGACCTCGATGTTCATATCATTGTTCAGGACTCTAACAGTAACCATGGCAACCAAGTTTCCATTTCCAAAAAGAGCAAAGCACAAAACTGAGTGGATGAATCCGTTTTATGAACCAAAAAGAGCAAAACTTCAGACAGAAACAGACTTGAAATATGTCTTAGCTGAAGAGAAAAAAAAATCAAATTACAATCGTTGCTGAGAGTCATTCATCAGGAGGTTCTTCCCTCAGCGGCGCACAGCTGCAGGACAGAGGGTCCGATGCATGTCCTCCATTAACCAAATGTGTCAAACCTCTAATCCTCGGAGCCCACGCCGGCCCCTTTATCCGAGGAGGCAGCAAACACGCTGATTTATGACTGTTCTCAGTTATTATCCTTTAGACCGGGGCGTAGAGCCGTTCAACTCAACCTTTTAATGGAAAGGCGTTGAATCGAGGAGACGCCTGTTGGGTAGAGAACATTTCTGCAGAACGGAAACACCTCTGAGCTTTGCAGCTGCAAAAAGGTAATTATTCTCACTGATGTTAAAAGGTGCTTATTCTGTCATTATCAGTCGCTACAACCTGAAGAGTAGAACGCCGCGGCTGCAAATGCATCATCATCCGGACTCGGTTGAAGCTAAACGGCTCTCCGGTGATGGAAACTCTGCATAAATCATGCAGCTTCCCTCTGATCTGATGCCAACACGGAGAGTAATATTCACTTCAGTTTAGTTAAAACATTTCTTATTAAAGATCGTATCTCGGGTGTTAAAGGGGAGATGCTCATTTTGTAAAGAGATATTTGAAGGCCGCTTTGTCTTAAGTCGACACATTTCCTGTGAGAGATCTGACGAGCTTTAGTCAGAAAACTGCAGGGACTCGAGCCGGAAGCATTCCAGTCCTCCACTTTAAAGAACGTGTCTCTTTGTAAATCAGAGTTACAGCTTTGGAAGTAAACAAAGAAGCTCAAACGCAAAAGAATAAATAATTTATTTTATTAAAACTTCAAGGTTGTTTCTGCCAGATCTAAAGATAAGTACAACCTCTAATTAACCAAAACATTTAGAACATTATGGTATGTTAGAACTCCTTTAAAAAGTAAAAAATCTGCTCAGAATCTTTTCCACGATATTTTCTTATCCTCTAAGACCCATTGACTGTATATTCACTGGACATATCAAGACCTCCCCCCTCATGTTCCAAACAGGAAGTACTTGTTGGTTCCTAGAAGTCAAAATCCCATAGACTTGTATTGAGGAATAGTTTGTCAGAATTAACATTCTTGCTCTGATATCTTCTTCTTCTGACCAATCAGAAGCATGTGGTGCCCACTGGCCCCACCTCCTACGTGTGATTGACAGATTCTCCCGAGCAGTTTTCAGTGGAAGGGGGGAATTCGAACAAGCTCACTCATGATTGGCGACATAGTTCCTCTAAAACGTGACTCAGACCGACTCGGACCAATCACTGTGGACGGGTTTCAAAATGCTGGCTGACGATCAGGAAGCTACGGTGACGACTGTCGCCTGAGGCAATTTCTATGGGTGAAAGCCGACAACACAACAACAAAACCAAAGCATAACAACAAAAAAATGAAGCATGACAACAAAAGCAGAAGAACAACGACTAAAGCTAAAAACATGATGACAAAAGCCGAAGCATGATAACAAAATGGTAAATGGCGTATAATTATATAGCGCTTTTTACCCTCCTTTGAGGGTATAAAGCGCATGATGACAAAGCATGATGACAAAAGCCGAAGCACGACGACTAAAGCTAAAAATACTATGACAAAAGCCGAAGCATGACAGCAAAAGTGGAAGCATGATGACAAAAGCCAAAGCACGACAGCTAAAGCTGAAGCACGACTATAAAAGCTGAAGCACGGGAACAAAAGCCAAAGCACGACAACAAAAGCTGAAGCATGACCACAAAAGCCGAAGCATGACAACAAAAACCAAAGCGTGACAACAAAAGCCGAAGCACAACAACAAAAGCCGAAGCATGACAACAAAAGTCGAAACACAATGACAAAACCAAAGCACGACGATAAAAGCCGAGGCATGAGGACAAAGGTCAAAGCACAACAATAAAAGACGAAGCATGACAACAAAAGCCAAAGCATGAGAACAAAAGCCAAAGCATGATGAAAAAAGCCGAAGCACAACAACAAAATCAGATAACACGACAACAAAAATTGAAGCATGATGACAAAAGCCAACAACCTGACTTGAATGAGAGCTGTAATGCATAGGTGCAGACTACGAAAACCGAAGCACGACGACAAAAGTTGACAACACAACGATGACGTGAAAAGTCACATGCTTGTTATTTCCAGCTCTGTATGTATAATTTTAGCACAGCAGTAAACAGGCTAGACCATTCCAATATGGCGTCCAACTTTGCGTACGCATCAAGCTAGCATAGCGACTCCAGTCTATACAACTCACTGTGTCAACATCCAAAAGGTAAGATTAAATTCAATGCCGTGTTTCATTTGGACATGTAATTTATGGGACACACAACCGTTATCAGCGTTCTGCTGCCCTCCTATCTGCACCACCCAGACCATGGTCTAAGAATAGCACAAGCTACTAAAACATAAAAACAACTATGAACAAATTAGCCTGAGATTATGCCCTCGTTCATTTGACTAACGCCATCAGCCTGCTTTACATTATGCCGACGTGGAATTTACTACAGAGGACGGACATGCTGCTGAAGCAGGCTGCTCTGAATGCACGGGATGCAGTGACATTTGTAGAAGTCCAACACTGATGCTATCTCAGACATCAATAAATCATGCTGCAAAGCAGGATCCTGTGCGCTGATCCAAAGCAGGCTTTGTCTCACCAATCCTTCACCATTAGACTCAATGTCAGGGGCCGGAGTGGCGGTCACTCCATCTCAGCTGCCCCCGGCGGAGTGGCAGGCGACATGTTTTACTCACTTTTCGCTCACACTGATTTGCAAAGACTCATTTCAGGAGTAGAATCCATCACGGTTAAGGGCTAGGTGTGTAGCGTCCGACTGCTGTTGGTGATTCTTAAGGAGGGGGGGGGCATTTATTATACCAGGGGTCACCTGATGCTACATGCAGTTCTCGTGTGCTGAGGCAACCTGCTTATGAGGCGAGATCTGGCTGCTGCATCATCAGCAAACAGCTGGCTGTGGCGCCGTTCGCCCTAAAGCCTCTGCAAGGAACAGTCGCCGCACAATCGACCATCGATCGGAGACGGGATTGGTTCCTCTGCACGGCAGCTCTGACAGAAATCACAGTAAATTTATGAGAATAACGATGAATTCTATTTTTATTCCTCATCTACTTAAATCAATTTTAACTTGTGTTTCAAGTCCAGAAACAGATACGATGACTCTGTTATTGATGTTTCACGGTCTATGATCCACAAAATATTCATTTTTTTAGTGATGATTTGAGAACAAAACACTTAAAATGAGGAAGAATTGTCCGTTTTGAAACTAGAAAAATAGCTGATCACTGAAGATGCGTAAAAAAACCCCCAAACATTTGCTAAAACTTTAAAGTCACATTCTTAATACTAAAACTACGGTGGCCAACGTGGCCCACATAAAGCAAAAGACACAACACAATGACAAAAGCAGATGTACACAACGACAAAAACAGACAAAATGGCAACAAAAGCTGAAGCACGACAACAAGAACCAAAGCACGATGATAAAAGTCACAACACAACACAAAGCCAGACAAGACGACGACAAAAGCTGAAGAACAACGACAAATAAACAGAATCACCACGACAAAAGACAACACAACAACAAAGGCAGACAACAACAAGACAAAAGCCAAAGCATGACAACGAAAGCTAAAGCATGACTACAAAAGTCAAAGCATGATGACAAAAAACAGAAGCACCACGACAAAAGACAACACACCGACAAAGGCTGACAACAACAAGACAAAAGCTGAAGCACGACAAAAAAAGCAGACAACACAATGACAAAAGGGGAAGTACGACGACAAAAACCAACAAAATGACGACAAAAGCCAAAGCACGACAACAAAAGGTGACAACACACAGACAAAAGTGACAACATGATGACAAAAGCAAAAATACAACAACAACAGCTGGCAACACAACAACAATGGTGACAACATGACGATAAAAGGCAAGAACATGACGAAAAAGGCCGAAGCACGACAACAAAAGCCAAAGCACGACAACAAAAGGCGGCAACACAACGACAAAAGTCGACAACACAACAACGAAAGTTGAAGAAGGACAACAAAGGATGAAGCACAATGACAAAAAAAAACAGAAGCATCACGACAAAAGACAACACAACAACAAAGGCAAACAAGAACAAGACAAAAACCGAAGCACGACAAAGAAAGCCGACAACACAATGACAAAAGGGGAAGTAAAACGACAAAAAACAACAAAATG
Source organism: Oryzias melastigma (assembly GCF_002922805.2). Taxonomy (NCBI): domain Eukaryota; kingdom Metazoa; phylum Chordata; class Actinopteri; order Beloniformes; family Adrianichthyidae; genus Oryzias; species Oryzias melastigma. The sequence continues at coordinate 5,155,501 of NC_050531.1, read as the reverse complement.
ACAACAAAAGCCAAAGCACGAGAACAAAAGGCAGACAACACAACGACAAAAGGCGACAACACAACGACAAAAGGCGACATCACAACAACGAAAGTTAAAGCAGGACAACAGAGGATGAAGCCAACTAAAAGGTTAAAGCAAAACGACAAAAAAACAGAAACACCACGACAAAAGACAAAACAAAGGCAGACAACACAACGACAAAAGTCGACAACACAACAACGAAAGTTGAAGCAGGACAACAAAGGACGAAGCACGACGAAAAAAACCAGAAGCACCACGACAAAAGACAACACAACAACAAAGGCAGACAAGAACAAGACAAAAGCCGAAGCACGTCAAAGAAAGCCGACAACACAATGACAAAAGGGGAAGTAAAACGACAAAAAACAACAAAATGACAACAAAAGCCAAAGCACGAGAACAAAAGGCAGACAACACAACGACAAAAGGCGACAACACAACGACAAAAGCAGAAGGACAACAACAAAAGGCAACAACACAACAACAAAAGGCAACAACACAACAACAAAAGTTAAAGCAGGACAACAAAGCATGAAGCCAACTAAAAAGGTCAAAGCACAACGACAAAAAACAGGAACACCACGACAAAAGACAAAACAAAGGCAGACAACACGACGACAAAAGCTGAAGCACAACAACAAACGCTGGCAACACAACGACAAAAGTGAAAACATGACGACAAAAGCAGAAAAACAAAGAAAAAGCCACAACACAACAGAAGTGAAACACAACGGAAATGAATAATGGACTTTTTTGAAAAAGTTTCACTCAGTTTTAAGCTGTTGGTTTTTTTTAGAGAGGTGCATGATTGTTTACAATCTGCTTTTGTCTGAGGTTGTTAATTTACTCTGCTGTCCCCATGGTGACATGACAAAGTTATGTACGGCAGGTAGCTCTATAGCATTAGCTCATTTAGCTTCGTCACTGTGCTTCTGCTTTTGTCATTATGTTGTGTCCTTTGCATGTATGTGAGCCGTGTCAAAAAACACCTGAAAACGTTTAAGAAAACTTTAGAAAGGTTTGGTATTCCTTTGATGCTAAAGCTCCTAGTATAGATAGTAGAAGCTAAAGTAACTTAAATTATTCAAGAATTATTGGGAAAAAAACTTTATTTCACAGAAAACAAATGCTTGACTAAATGAAATGTTCAATAAAAAAATTAAAAAAAATGCAAAATATAAAGCAAAAACATGATTAAAATTACATTTTTTAAATTAAATTCTTCCTAATTAAAAAAAATAATGAAATAAATGTTTAGAAATGTCTTAAGTGTGCTAACTTTTCAAACTTCACTTCATAGAAACTCTAAAATCAAAAGATCTGATTTTGAAAATTCATTTTCATCTCCTAAACATAAACTCTGGGTAAAAAATAAGATCTTATACTTCTATTAAATAAACCCACAGTTTCTCTTTTAGAAGTCCCAGGACACCAAACCAAACATTTCCTTCCCGCTCCATGATAGGCTCATTTGAGGTAATCACAACCAGCACAATCCGAGAACAAAACCCTGAGGAATTCCCTTAAATCATCAGAGAACCAGCCATGTGTTGCACCTATATATAAACATATTATAAATACATTTAAATCTCATATGTAAGAAATGAAACATGGTGAGCTGAAACTGTAGTAACGTCATCCATCTTTTTTATTTTTTATTTTTATTTTATTTTGACGGTGGGAGTGGGATGGCAACAAACAAACAAGAATAGTCGACTTCTAGAGGAACAATTGTGGCGCATCATCCGCACAAAAACACAAACAGACAAATTCCTTTGGTTTGCCTCCTGGGTGTGTTCGTCTGCCACTGTCCCACGGGGAGACCCAGACAGATGGGGCACGTCCCGGAGGAAGCTAGGATGGGCGCGGCGGTGGAGGGGGCGGAGCCGAGAGGACCCTACAGATGCCAACGTGGCGATAAGAGGCCAAACGGGGTAATAGCTTCCTGTTTGAAGGCTCAGCAAACCGTTTTTCAGCTTTGAACGAGCTAATCTGGGAATCAGACGGAGGAGAACAAAGGCTGGTTCTGCTGTTTACTTAGGTGATGATTTAGCTGCTGAACGGACTCCACAGGAAGGAGAAACACTAAACAGGAAGTTGTCTGGAATCTGGGGGAAAAACGGAAGCGTGCGCCACAATCAAAGATGTCCTTCTCCATTTACAGGAACATTTCCAGGAGAAGATTTAAGGATGAAAACAATATTTAGTTCTTTCTTAAGGAAGATACGTGAAAGGATTTTACTTTAGCATTTTCTGGAAGAATTACATGAATATTTGAGGAGTATTGTTAGAAATTAACTGAAGCCTGAACCGTCTGTGCGTTCATTTTGAAGGGCGTTATCCTGCTAATACTCAGCCACTTACCAAAGAAATGTGTATTCAGTCAGTTTTTAGTACTTTAATTGTGTGTTTTTTTTTTTAGCGCTTTTTCAAAAAAAGTGGACTATTTGATATGTTGTCATGGCAACGGCCACACTGGAAAAGTGGAGTCAAAGCATCACGATAAATAAACAAAACATCCGTTCAGTTCCTACAGAGGATGATGGGAAAAATCGATTCTGCGATTTATGGCAATATTTCGTTTGGCAATACATGTATGGAATTTAAATTCTGACGAGACGATATTTGAATATTTATGAGCGTCCGTCACCTTGTGTTAAATGTACAGACATATACTAAATCAGAGTTTTAGAACCTTATTAGA
>NC_050531.1:5151493-5152720 GCF_002922805.2 Oryzias melastigma | reverse complement strand
AGCAAAATTGACTGTTTCCTGTAAAAACAAATATTTCTAAATTTAACAAAATAAAAGCATCATGAATTTGTGGGTTCAAGCAGCTTGTGTATGATGCATAATGTTGAGATAATTAAATAAAATAAATGTTACCATTTTATTACAATGAATGAGGCATTAGTATGTTTAAGTCATACTTATAAAAAAATAAAAAAATTGTTCTGTTACAGTATTTGGGATATATCGCGATACGTAGAGGAACGTGTATCGCCCAACTCTTGCCAATACACACCCCTAGTTGCTATGGTTACCAATTAGCGTTAAGGTAGGAGCAAAGATTTACCATAGCAGTGAACATTGGTACCCCGCCCCCTCTTCCCCTCTCTGTTTAACACCATTTCATTGAAGTAGATCTGTAACAATTAATAATTAAAGTTAAAAAGATGTGAGTTTATGATTTAATGGAGAAAAGGGGATTTATTTAAATCCTTTTTTGTTTATTCATTTCAAATATGTACACATTTTGGTAAAGGAGCAGATCCTTTTGCTTAAACACTTTTCACAAAGTCTTCTCTATTTTCCAGAAACAATCTCAGCTGTTTTCCACTCAAACCTCACCTGGAAAACCAACTGTGCGCGCCGAAGCAAAACACAAAAGAAAACCAGACTCCATTACGGCTGGAAAAAATCCACAGCTTCAACCTGAGCTGCTTTTTTGATGGAGCTGCAGCAGCGTGACCTTACTCCAACCCTGCTGCCGCTTACACACACAGAAGTCCAGGTTATCACTTTTGAGGGATTTGTCGGGCAGCCTGAGGCTCATCGGGTTTGTGGTTGAAAGACACCTCCAGCCTTTTGAGCTGTCCTGGAGACTCATAGAGTCTAACCCCCCCATAGTCCATATTCATGTGACGTTCTCTACTGATCGCCTGACAACACATGGAAACTTAAACTAGCCTACATTATGATATCAGTACAAGAGCTGCCACAAACGATTATTTTAATAGTCGACTAATCACTGATTATTTTTTCCAATTAATCGACTAATCGGATCATGCAAAAACTGAATGTAAAACACACATCTTAACCATCATTAGCTTTAAACTAACTAAAAACGAGATATTTAGGATTACCTGTGATAATGCTAGTGTGAATGCTGTAAGCTGAAATTGGCTGATGAAGATGCTGAAATTGATAGCTAAAAATGCTGAAACTCATAGCTAAAAATTAAGCTTTTGGCTGATGGCC
>NC_050531.1:5148052-5151366 GCF_002922805.2 Oryzias melastigma | reverse complement strand
TTCCCTTACTCCGACTCAATATAATATAAAGTAACGACTAATCAACTATTAAATTAGTCGTCGACTATTTTAATAGTTGATTAGTTGTCGATTAGTCGACTAATCGGGGCAGCCCTAATCAATGAATTATTGACCTGTAAATTTGTATTTAATGCTCTCTACAACTCCCATGTAAACAATCACTTCACCTTCAACTATCAAATCCATCATCATCCGACCAAACAAGCTCCTAACTTACATCTGCGTCTCCACAAACACAATCGTGAACAATTTTCAATGAGATTTAATGGACCAAAGACACAGAAAAGTGAGTTATACGTTTTATTGTGTTATAATAAACGTTCCAAAAAGTAAACGGTTGGACTAATTATTTCCTTTTGGCTAACATCTAAAGCTCTACATTTGTCCTCGGCTCACCGATCGCCTCATTTCTAACATGTTTACATCACATGACTGTCAGGTACAGTGGCTGATTTGGTTCAGTTGTTCCGCTCTCGGTTTGTTTCGTTTTCCGGACTGAGGAATCTCAATGTGAACAGAAGTTCAGTCAGATTGGAAATGAACCACCTCGAAAGATGGGTCTGAGAGCGGATCCAGGTCGCCGACCAGTGTTTGTTTGTGCGTATTCAGACTGAAACTTTGTTCCGCATTATCAGGGGAAACGAGCTCTGGTTCACTTTAAATTTGTCCAGTCTGAATTCACCATAAGTTACACAAAAAGTTAATGAAAAGTTTGGAAAAATGAGCAGAATGGTGAATCCAAAAAAGATGTTTCAGGAACGTGGAACAAACGGTGTATCATCTGCAAACATGTTGACCAAATTTGGAATTAGAATGAATGTGTGAAAATTGAAGGTTCAAGTTATTTAAAAATTCCAGATCAGGCAGAAAGCAAAACAGGATCAAGAAGAGCAGATTCATTTATGCAGGTGAGGTTGTCTTGAAGTTGAATTGTAGCATCTGATCTGGTCTTAAAGTTCTCTTTTTTTTTAATTGTTTCACCACAGAAAAATGACTTTACAGATGCTCAACTTGAAGACCCAGAAGAGTGAAAATCCCTTTTAGAGGTTGAATTGATCCTTTCCGTCTGAACTCTTGCTGTGCTAGGAGTCAGTCTTACAAGAAAAACAAACATTTGTCCAAAGAGAGGAACCGTTTTTGTGCAGATCCATGAACCAGTCTGGACATCTAAACATCATGTTTTTCCTCAAAGGGGTGGTAAGAAAGAAGAATTGTGAAGATATTCTGATCCTTGCAGTTCAGGACTGCTGCAGGATAGAATAATAATCCAGTGGCTTTTATTACGGTTCATTAAAAACTGCATTTTTCTAGATTAAACATCTTTTTGTTTGTTGCTTGTGTGTTTTAAACGACCTTGTTCCTTACAGATGTACTCTAAATTGCCTTTAGACTTCATTAATGATAAAATAACATTTTTTTGACCTTTCAGTTTATCCTGAATTGGTGGCTTTGAAACATCTCTGAACTTCAGATGTGTTGGAACCACATCCTGGTTATTTAAAATGGAATAAATAAAGAAGTTTTGATCTAAAAACTCCAGGATAGTTCTGGAAAGGTTTAGAAAATAGACTTAAAAATCAAAACTTCCAAAGTATGAGTGACCTTTCCTCAGAGGCGTTCTCATCACTGGGGGTTGATGGTCACCATGGTAACGGGTTCAAAGGAAGAGAATCTTGTTTCTTGCTGTGATGGTGGTACACTCCGTTTAGAAGGCTTTTTTTTGTTATTTTTTTCTTAAAAAATAAAAATCTTTCACCACTCACTCAGCAGCTGGCAGCGCAGAACCTGCAGGCTTGTCTTCATGGTATCCTGTGATCCGGCTCCTCCTCTCCAGGGCTCATGGTTCTCTGCACACACAAACAAGGAAAAGGTGAAACTTTGAAAAAAATCTCGCTCCGCTCCGGGTCAGGCGTCGTCGCGGCGGCGGCCGTCCGTCAGGTTTTAGTGGAGCTGACACGGAGAAGGACGGAGGGATTTCAAACTGTCCTGCTTCACCTTGACAGTTTGATCCTCGTAACGATGCGGCGGAGAGCGAGAACGACATAAAACACACGTTTCACAATAAGCTGTCGTCCTGCAGACCGGGAGGTTGACGGTTGAACTGATTATGGATCATCTCTGAGCTCGGAGAAACCGCCGCATGAGCATCCATCCTCACTGCTTTATGTCCACTTGATCTCAAACAAAATAAAAAAACCTATAAAATATAAATTAATTTAATTTAAATAAGTCAGTCCTTTAAAATTAACAGTTTTTTGTTTGTAAATATTAATAAATGTTGAAGCTTTTGTTATTAAAATATTTGAAGACTTTTTAATTAACTTTATTTATAAAACACTTTACATACAAGTTCTTTACAGTTAATTTAAAATGCAAAATTCACTAAAATCCTTTTGTTTGTTTGTTTTTTAATGAATGATGCACTAAGAGCATTTTAAATGTAGTTAAAAGCTTGAATTATTGTAAAAGAAACTGAATTCCACAAAGCTCTTACTGCACATCATTGTAATTATCCGGGTAATTTTAGTAAAAGGTAAGTAGTGAAATATAAAAAAAAAAGTAAACTGACTTGAACTCATTCACAAATAATTGAAGGACAGTGAGCATCACAAGTCGAGATCAAATATTTTGACAGATTTTTTTGTGTCACGTCCTAAAGAAAATCGTTCCTTGGTGACAATTGTTTTGAAAGAAAAAAAAGTGTGAAAGGAAGCAAATGTATTATTTTGAAAAAGAAAACTCGTAATTTCATTTTGACACGAGTAACTTTATTTTGAAGAACAGGATAAACAACAAATAATAGCATTTCTAAAGTTTGATACAACCTGAGTTAGTTGTGACATTAAACAAGGATCACAGAATTCCAAAATTTAAAAAATTTAAATGAAACAACTAATTTTGGGGGACATTAAGTTTCATTTTCCATTTGACTAAAATAATTATTTTAAAAGCAAAAATTTTATTGAGTAAAATAGTGCTGCTACAAACGATTATTTTAATAGTCGACTAATCGGGTCATGCGCAAACTGGATGTAAAACACATCTTAACCATCATTAGCTTTAAACTAACTAAAAAAATAGATATATAGCATTACCTGTGATAATGCTAGTGTGAATGCTTTACGCTAAATGTGGCCGTTGAAAATCCTGAAGTTGATAGCTAAAAACGCTTAGTTATAGCTGAAATCGCTAACGCTAATAGCCATCTAAAATATTAGTTAAATGCCAAAATAGCCAAAAAAACTGAAAAAAGCCTGAGTTAGCTAAAACAGCTAGCATTCAGCTGAAACATT
>NC_050531.1:5138818-5147855 GCF_002922805.2 Oryzias melastigma | reverse complement strand
TAGCTAAACTTAAAAGTAGCCCAAAAAAGCCTAAATTTACCAAAATAGCTAGCATACAACTGGAAATATTAGCTGACCTCAAATTAGTCCAAAAACTTAACAAACCTTAAATTAGCCAAAATAGCCAGCTTGCAGCTGAAATATTAGCTAAACTCCAAATTAGCCTTAAAAACTGAAAAAGCACAAGTTAGCCAAAACAGCTAGCATGTAGCTGAAACATTAGCTAAACTCCGAAATAGCCTAAAAAACTTTAATAAATGCCACAATAGTCCAAAAAGCTAGCAGAATGCTTTTATAACTTACAACTTTACTACACTCTGACTCTATATAATATAAAGTAACGAATAATCGACTAATAAATTAGTTGTCGACTATATTAATAGTCGATTAGTCGCGGCGCCCTGGACTAAAAACAGCAAAAGTTTGTCATTCTAGTTAACGAAGATATCAGTTCTTATGGGTCAAATGTTCCAGTTTTTTGACTTTCTGATCTACACGATGATTTTTTTTTTTCCCTAACTGAACATATTTTTTCATATATAGATAAACGTGGGTTAACAAATATGTAACTTTTCCAATTTTAGGTGAATTCTTTATTTTTTTTCCTTAAAGTAAAATCTTTACATTTAAAAATGAGCCTTTTTATTGAGCAAAATCGACATAAATAGTCGACTTAGCATCACCTACAACGACTTGAAAAACCAGGAGGAGACGAAGAGACTTTGTTGAACTCACAAACAGTCCTGCTTTGGCATCTCCTTCACCTGTTCTGTGTAATGTTGTGGACTCTGCTGTAATCTGCTGCCACTTATGTAAAAATAAAACTCATGATGTTGCTATGTTACTGCAGTAGCAGAAAATGGCTTTTTCCAGCTTCCAGTGTGGAGCGGAAACCATCTGAGACGTCCACAGTTACGCAGGGATGGAGGGCATCTTTCCTGCGGTTGAACACTTAATGAATTGAACGGCAGGAAGAAAAGGGAGCAGCTGAGGCTCTCCGTGATGATTACTTCTCATCAGACCTTCATGAGGAGAACACACAAAGGGTGAGGAGACGCGAGGAGGTGGATGGGAGAAAAGGGTTTGGTTCAGATAAGATCTCTCCACATGCACACCCAGAATGTTCAGAAGTTGAAGGTCTACAAATGAGATGTTTTGTTAAAAAAATAGGAAAAGCTCAGTTGAAACCAATGGAAGCTTGCCAAATTCCTCTGACAGCGCCGTTTACCGCTGTGGCCACATCTGTCAACATCTGCAGTATCATGACAGATGAAGAGAAGCTCCACATGGAGAAACCCGTCACTCATCTGAAAGCCCCCCAGGAACTCGTGTGGGGGATTTACGTGATATTTCAGACTAAATTCTTCTGCACAATGCTGCAGAAACACATTCAAACATGTATTCTAGTCAAAATATTTCACTGATTTAAGGCAATTTTGTATAACTTTTAAAGAAAAAAAGAGTTATATGATCGTGAAAATACTTGATTTTAGCTAAAAAATACAACAAATTATTTTGAAGCAGAAGTTTTATTTTTGATCTTGTTTAAGATTTGTTTTTGACTTATGAAAGAATAAACACATTTAAAAAGATCATTAATTAATACTGAATATAAACATACATTTACAATAAAAACAAATTTAAATTTTGAGTCTACAGCAAAAAGAGGCAGCTTGAAAAAGAAAAAGGACGCGCAGATCTGGAAAATTTGCGTCTGCAGCCTCTCATTTGACTCTTTAGCTATCCCCCGGGTGGGGGTCGATCCAGCTCCATGGGGTCTGTGACGTGGCGTTCTGTCCAGGGCGTTTCCCGCCTTCACCCAACAGTAACCTGGACGTTCTCCAGCAGAAACTGGATTGAAGATCAGGATGAAAATCCCTGCATTGAGCGGCCATATTGAATTTATTTTTCTATTTTTTTTATTTAGGTTGTGTCTGAATATAGTGCAATATATAGTGCGTATACTATTTTGAATTCCAAAATCGAGTGCACTCAAAATTTCCCAGAAGTCTTTGCAAAAAAAACTAGCGTGCATCGATGCTCACTAGATTAGCAAATATAGACCACAATGCATTGCAGTCAAACAATTTCGGACAAAAAAACTGTTTAAATGTAATATTTGAATAAACCATCCACATTTTCACCATCAGAACACAGTGGAGTGACTAATAAACAACGTGAAATGTTTGTTTTTGTTCATGAAATCGGTGACGTCATATCCGGCGTTTAGAAAAATGAAAGAAAAGTAGTGAGAATCGTGTCTGAATTACTTTGAAAATCCAGGGCTTAAGGACATGAAAGGGTTAAATTCCGATTATTAAATCTTCCCACATAATAGATTACTCACTTTCAGGTAGTAGGTGAAAGAAAAAAAAGGTTTATCCAATGAAAATCCACGTCAAAAGGAGAGAAAAGGACTGCAGGATGCACACAAACAAACAAACAAACAATAATGAAGATCAAAGCCAAACCGGTGGATCTGGGTTTGATTTGATGCACGCTGGTATTTTGTACGTTCTCTTGGTTTCAACCAAGAGAGGGAAAAAAGAAAAAGTTGCATGGCAACCGACATGCACACAGATGGCAGCCATCACCATAGCAACTTCAATGGTACATTAGAGTAAATTCAGATTCATTCACAAGGACAGTTTTGGGGGCTTAACCGGGATGGGAGTAGGGCGGGGGTGACGGGGATTAGGAGTCTCACCGAAGACTGAGTAAGAAAAACTGTAACCATCAACTGAGTGAAGGATTTACGGTGTTGCTGACGTCCCGTCGATCCAGGACTGCCCCGAATAGTGAATCTAAAAGGGGGGGGCAAGGTCACCTGAGACAGCAGAATGAAATAAGCCCGCCGTTTGAGGGGACAACAATGCTTTTAATTTTGGACTTCCCTCTATTCTGTTGTTGTGCATTGAGGGGTTGGGGGGGGGTGTTGGCTGCTTGCCCACAAACGCTGCAGCCTGAGAGCTTTTACTACGGGAGGAGTGTGGGAGTCGGCGGTGTGAACCACAGTGTTGTTCTCCCGCCGCGGACTGATAACCGGGTGACCGGCGACTCCTCTGGTCGGCGGCGCTCTCACGCCTCAGTCCTCCTCGCTGTGGAATGGAAAGAATCCGTAAGCAGCTTTGAGCGTGAGGAGGGAGCAGAGCTGGAAGTGACGTGAAGACGTGTAAAGTAGGGCCGCCACGATCGAATAGTCGACTATTAAAATACTCGATGACTAATGAAAGAGTCGATTAGTCATTACTTTTTAATCAAATGGACTCAGAGTGTAGTAAAGTTGAAAGTTATAATGACATTCTGTTAGCTTTTTGGACTATTTTGGAGTTTATTTACGTTTTTTAGGCTATTTTGGAGTTTAGCTAATATTTCAGCTTTCAGCTAAGCTGACTCACTGTGGCGACGCCTGAAGGGAAAAGCCGAAAAGAAAGAAGGAGAAGCTAATATTTCAGCTACATGCTAGCTATTTTGACTAATTTTGGCTTTTTTTTTGGCTAATTTGGAGTTTAGCTAATACTAGCTATTTTGGCTAGTTTAGATTTTTTTAGGTAAATTTGGAAATTAGCTAATGTTTCAGCTACATGCTAGCTATTTTGACTAATTTAGGCTTTTTTTATTTTTTAGGCTATTTTGGAGTTTAGCTAATACTAGCTATTTTGACTAGTTTTGGCTATTTTTGTTTGTTTTATAGGTAAATTTAGAGTTTAGCTAATGTTTCAGCTACATGCTAGCTATTTTGACTAATTTAGGCTTTTTTATTTTTAGGCTATTTTGGAGTTTTGCTAATACTAGCTATTTTGGCAACTTGATGCTTTTTTGTTTTGTTTTTTTAGGCTAAATTGGAGTTCAGCTAATATTTTAGCTACATGTTAGTTATTTTGATTAATTTGGGCTTTTTTGCTTTTTAAGCTATTTTGGAGTTTTGCTAATATTTCCGCTTCATTCTAGCTGTTTTGGTTAACAAGCTTTTTCCGTTCTTTAGGCTAATTTGGCATTTAGCTAATATTTCAGCTAGCTATCAGCTTTAGCGTTTTCAGCTATCAGCTCCAGCGTTTTTAGCTAACAATTTCAGTATCTTCAGCTATGAGCAGGTAATGCTATACATCTATTTTTTATTTAGTTTAAAGCTACTGATGGTTAAGACGTGTGCTTTCCATCCAGTTTGCATATGACCTGATTAGTCGACGAATCGTAAAAAGTAATCGGTGATTAGTCGACTGTTAAAATAATCGTTTGTGGCAGCACTAGGGTGAAACAAGGTCCAGGTAAAGATCAAGAGACGGCTTTTTGTCCTGTGAAGCTCTTCTAGCGGCGGAGAAAGCGCAGCATCAAAGCTCCGGCTTGATGGGATCTCAGAAAGTTTCAAGCAGTTTCCCTCTGCCATGCCTTCCGTCTTTACCCGGGGGACGCTCTCTCAAAAGGGCGTCCATATTTCCTTTGATGTTCTTCGAGTCTTTGATCAAAATCAGCAAACATTCTCTGATAGCAGTGGAGCTGCAGTCCTGCTAAATCTAAGTTAACATCTGAGGCTGTTGATGGCTTGGTGGTGACCTTTTTTCTAATCTCAGAGCTTCCTCTGCAGAGAAAGCTGATTCCTGTTGATGAAGACGGGAATCTGTCGTATCATGTGCTACGGTAAGTGTTTGGCTTTTACATCTACTTCAGCACAAGGTCAGGTGACCCACAAACTGGGGGAATAAATGGAGAAATGAGACTGGTAATCTTAGGAAGTTAGGGACCATCACTGGATTTGGACACTATGCGCTATTTCTGGAAAAAAACTCTATAAGCCAGACAAATACTTCTCAATACCACGTCAGGTGGCCATTTGGACCTCAAGGTCGTACAATTCCTCTCTACGACCCTCCAACCGGACAACCCAACATTTACAGGAGCATATGACTAAAGCTTAAGACCGTCTTAGGACTTCCCTTCTGGTTAGATGTACCTGAACAATCAACCTTTAGCGAGAGGATTTCTTTATTTTGTTTTCAGTTTGGTGTTGGAGGACAAAAAGAGTCCAGGCTTTAATTCTGTGGCACTTTTTACTCGTTTCCTGTTGAAGAAATTCAAAAGATATAACCCGTAAAAAGATGTTAAATCCAAACCTGATTTGTAAAATCGCCACCTTGCAGACTCTAAGACCCCCTAAGTAAGTAATGAACACTAAAAGAAAATAATAAACTGTTTCGCCGTTATGAAAACGCTTTCGTCCTGCAGGAAACCGAAAAGCCAATAACAGCAATTCAGGTACCGGAGGGGGTGACCTGTGGGGGCTTCGATAACTTAATTATCCAACCTGGATACACACAGCAACTACAAGTATTGATCGGATGCAACAATGGAGAACAAATTAATGTGATCAGGAAGTTCTAGAAGGCGGCTTCCTGGTATCTCCTGAACTCCGTCGTCCAGGACGAGTCTCTGCTGCCGTGTCACACAGACTGGCAGAGGTTGAGCGAGTTATTCATCACACTCACCTCCCTCTGGCTCCAACCGCAACACAACAGCAGCAGCCATTAAAAGAACATTAAGCTTCCAGCTTTCCGACTGCATAACAGAGATGTGCATTGTGTAAAAAAAAAAAAAAAAAATACTGTAAATATTTGTCACAAAACTATTTCTACTATTTCTGTTTTAAACCAAAAGTACTGTTTTTGTGGTTCTTCATACTAACAGAAATATGATTGGATACATCAGAACAAAATATCCAGAATATTTCTAAGAACTTCTCAGCTATTCATTAAAAAAATAAAAACATAAACAAGTGAATGCTTTTGGCATTTTCTTTTTGTTACATTATGAGACAGAACCCGAGTAGCTTATTGTTTGTTCATTCTATGATGACGGTTTAATTGCATGTAAAACTAAATGTTTAAACCTTTTTGTTAGTTTGCTATTTATAGTTTTTTAAATTTTCTGCAACTTGACAGCATTATTCTTCATTTTCACCTTCAGTAATTTCAGTGGTGATCATTCATTTTAAAACTTGTTCACATTTCCTCTTGACATATAGCAGAACAGAAAGTAAGTCTGGGTTTATAATCTGACCTTGTTTGGTTATTATTCAACAAACTGAACTCATTAATCAATCTTTATTTATTAAAAGAACTTTTCATGTGTTGCAGCTCAGAGTTATTTACAAAGACAAATATTAAATACAAAAAAAGGAGAAAAATTCAAACCAACAGTTATCAGTTTTGTTCATTTTGATCTCCTATTCTAAATAAAGGTATAAATGATAATTAAATACAAATAATTTCAATTTTCATCCATCCAGTAAGTAGTCATACACATAGCAATAAACATTATAATAAGAAGTAAGAATCGTGGTTCGATTCGTGAAGCGGATCGCCACCTAAACAACGATCCACAGCCCTAATTTTCAGCTATCAGCTTCAGAGTTTTTAGCTATCAGTTTCAGCATCTTCAGCAGCTAAATTCAGCTTATATCATTCACACTAGCATAATCGCAGGTAATGCTATATTTGTAGTTCATAATTATGTTAAAAATGACTGTTTTAAAAGCTTTAGAGTCTTCAATAAACGTTTATCCTGCCCGCGACCTCAGGTGTGTTGTGGATTTTGGCGTCTCGTGTGATTGAGTTTGACCCTCCTAGCTGGCCTCAAACTAAAACTCATTTGCACACATCTAGCATGACTGATTTGGTAGATACCTTCAAACTGTTTGGGCTTAAACAGGACATTTCACAACCTTTGTGTGGAATCTCATAATTGACTGAATCTTGTCCACAGATAAAAGGAACAGCAGAAAAGCCTGCAGAGTCGTGCTTGTACGTCTGAGATTACAACATCCTACAGATCGATGTCTGTACTCACTGAGCGAGCTGTCAGATCGCATCCACGTCTCGGCCTTCCCTCTCGTGGTTAACATATCGTACATGTCAGTTCAGGAAAACCAGCGCAGAATTACGGATGATGCACTTGCCAATAGTGGTTAAAGGAGGAGGCATCACAGCATATGAGCAACTGTGTGGGTCGGTCCCAGCGTTTGTTGTGCGTTCACCTTCATGAAGCAGAATCTTTGAGCCACATCAGCGACTCCCACCTGAGCTCGGGGCAGCCGCCGCACCAAATCTCTTCATTACTCATCGCACACGTAAATGACTGAGGCATGGGAGGAAGTGTGGGCCCTGTGTGGGTGCATGAAGGAGACACAATAGATAAATGGTTGACATGTTTGCACAGAGGCCCTGCAGTCCATTTAGAAGCACCTGCGGACCTCCGAGCTCTAACGTGGACGCTGACGTCCTGAAGGAGGAGTCCAGAACAAAAGCAAGAGGAGTTTTAAAGTCAGCAGGGGAGTCGGATGTCCGGTAAATCAGGTCTCACATACGTCAGGATCAAGTCAAGTATGAATCTTGATGGTTTGGGGATCCAGAGCTTCAAATCTCAGCTCAACATTTGAAACAAGATTAAAGACTCACACAACTTTAGAAAAAGATCTTCACTTGTTGGACATTCAAGTCCTCGTGGGTTCCAACTCTTTGTTTTTTATCAATAAAACTGTTTTATTCAAAAACTAAAGTTGATATTTGCAATTTCAAAAAACCTTTTCCTTCTCCTTCTGTCTCCAAAAACTAAAAGAGTCTCACCTGAGGCTACAGGTGAGCCCAGGCTGTGAGGGAGGAGTCATGAAACAACAAATTAATTTCATTAAAACGTATGTAAATTATCTATTTAATGACATAAGATGGCTTTCATATTGTAAATTACAAAATATAAATGATACTGGCTTTTTCTCAAAATCAGAATTTGTCTCATTAGGATCTAGAAATAAAGAAATTATTATTAAAATGAGTCAAAATTCCAAAACTCCTGATAGAAGAAAACTGTATTTAAGAACCAAAAATAAAAATTCACTGTAATATCTGGCTAAAGATTTAATTTTAAAGTTAATTTTCATTATTTTGAAAACAAAAATTTAGATCTATGTGCCAAGAATAAGTACTAATTTGATGTTTGATGAGTATTTATTAAGATGGACCAACTTGTACTATGATCAAACTCTCATTTTGTTCAAATGTTGTTCTAAAATGAGTCATTTCTACTAATTAGATTCATTTTTTCGGTCATTTTATTTAAAATGAATAACAATTACATACTTAAAAATTCAGGATTTACAAACCTTTTGCTTAGCTAGCAAGAAATAGAGACCACAAGATAACATTTTTAATGCTTTTTTCCCCAAATTGTACTATATATACATTTTTATTTTTAATTTTTTGATTGATCTTAATTGCAGCTATCCATTATGAGAAAAAAAGGTCAAATTAACGTTAAAAGTCCAGAATAAAATTGCTCTAGGGATTACTTAGGGGTAAAAAATAAAAACTCTTTGATGCTCCAAGAATTCCCTATTTTTTTTCAAGAAAAACAACAAAATTCTTAAAAATATATATATTAAAATAATTTTTGAGAGGTTTTAAGTAAGTTTTGTAGAAACTCATGTTTCTCGACCAAAAAGTACTAAATGTTGTAGTACCTCAAGTGACCACCGGGAGCTGCTTATAAAAAAATGCAACTTTCCTTTTTCATGTCAAAAAAATCCAACTGTACATAAAAAATAAACCTATTAAGTATTATTTCAAATACTGTCAATTTTTATTACTTTATTTTCTTTGTGTTTCAGTCTCACTACGTCATTAATTTTTGCTTTTAAGAAACTTAAGGAACATCAAAAATGATCCAACAGTACATTTTCCTTTTTTTAACATTATTTTCTGAATGTTTTTTTATTTATGCATGTTTTTAAGAACGTAACTTGCAACACAGATCCCTTCAAGGGACATCGAAGTTAAAAAAAAAAAGTTGATGTAAAAAAAATGTAATTTCTAAAATAGAAAAAAACATTTTTTTCTATTTTAGAAAACAAGACATTTCTGGTTATTATCTGGTGACCATAATTATTCTTTTTTAAAAAACATATTTTTTTCTGGTTACTCTCTGGTATATATATATATATATATATATATATATATATATATATATATATATATATATATATATATAT
>NC_050531.1:5138262-5138793 GCF_002922805.2 Oryzias melastigma | reverse complement strand
TTCTTTTAATTTTTTTTTTTTTACAATTTTTTTACTGCATTTTTTATATATTTTTTCCCCTTTAGGGACACTGTTTGGTAAAAATGTTTTTTCTTTTAACCAAGAATCCAATACTTTACTTTTATAACTACAAAAAGTTTCCTAAAATCTTGCCTTCAGAACATTTTGTTACCCCGTCTCCAAATCGTCCTCCGCCTCCTGAGAGTTATTGAGCCGGCCAATGAAGGAACAGAAATTGGGATGCAGCTCACCCTCGCCCTGTCCAAGCCGTAAATATCCCATCCTCCACCTCTGCCTCCTCTTTGCTTTCATCCTCTGAGCGAGGATGAAGAACAACAACATTGTGTGACATAATCTACACAGCTAGTTTGATTACTCAAAGCATAATTGTATCATTTGACATATTGGTAAAAGAAAAATCTGATTTCTGTGTGAATTTAGTTTTTCTAAAGTTTGTAAAAAAAAAAGGAAATGATCCGAGCTGCGACTCATCTCCCGGGTGGACCTCTGGAGAGTCCTACATCTCCCTCT
>NC_050531.1:5129961-5137880 GCF_002922805.2 Oryzias melastigma | reverse complement strand
CTAAAGTTTGTAAAAAAAGGAAATGATCAGAGCTGCGACTCATCTCCCGGGTGGACCTCTGGAGAGTCCTACATCTCCCTCTGAGGCCGGGCTTGTCAGGCCAGCTGTCAGATTGATATGTAAAGTCTGTTTCTTCCGCATCGCCACATTGATTATTACACTGGAGCAGCTCGATGCGGCCGCAGGAAGGAATAACAAGCACATAATCCTCCACCTAATGGGTGTCAAAGATCTAAATTTATACGGGAACTTCTGATGACCTCTGTGACCTTATCAATCAAAGACATTTTCTCTGACTTTTATACAACGGAAACACAGAATTTAGTCTCTTTTAGACTAAGATGCCACAAATGATGTTTTTATTAGTCGACTAATCACTGATTATTTTTTCTGATTAGTCAACTAATCCGGTCATGTGCAAACTAGATTCAAAGCCCACAATTTAACCATCATTAGCTTTAAACTAAATAAAAGCTATATATATATATATATATATATATATATATATGTATATATATACTATATATATATGTGTGTGTGTGTATGTGTAGCATTACTTGCAATAATGCTAGTGTAAATGCTGTAAGATGAATTTGGCCGCTGAACATCCTAGTGCTAATAGCTGATGATGCTGAAATAGATAGCTGAAAAGGGTGAAGTTTGTACCTTAAAATGGTGAAGCTCATAGCCAGCTAAAATATCAGTTAAATGCCAAATAAGCCTAAAAAACAAAAAAAGCCTAAATTTGCCAAAATAACTAGCATGTAGCTGAAAAATTCGCTAAACTCCAAAGTAGCCTAAAAAAAACAACAAAAAAGCTTAAAGTATCCAAAATAGCTAATATTAGCTAAACTTCAAATAGCTTAAAAAACAAATTACCCAAAATAGCTAGCATGTAGCTGAAATACTAGTTAAACTCCAAATTAGCCCCAAAACAGACAAAAAAACCTATAGTATCAAAAATAGCTATTATTAGCTAAACTTCAAAATAGCTTAAAAAAAACAAAAAAGCCTAAATTAGTCAAAATAGTTAACATGTAGCTGAAATAAAAGCTGAACTCAAAATTAGCCTAAAAAAATAAAACTAAAAAAATCCTAAGTTAGCCAAAATAGCTAGCATGTAGCTGAAATATTAGCTAAACTCCAAAGTAGCCCAAAAAAAACCAAACAAAGAAGCTTAAAGTATCAAAAACAGCTAATATTTGCTAAACTTCAAATAGCTTAAAAAACAAATTAGCCAAAATAACTAGCATGTAGCTGAAATACTAGTTAAACTCCAAATTAGCCCCCAAAACAAACAAAAACCTAAAGTATCAAAAATAGCTAATATTAGCTAAACTTCAAAATAGCTTAAAAAAAGAAAGCCTAAATTAGTCAAAATAGTAAACATGTAGCTGAAATACAAGCTAAACTCAAAAGTAGCCTAAAAAATAAAACAAAAAACGCCTAAACGCCTAAATTAGCCAAAATAGCTAGCATGTAGCTGAAATATTAGCTAAACTCCAAATTAGCCCAAAAAACAAACAAAGAAGCTTAAAGTATCCAAAATAGCTAATATTAGCTAAACTTCAAATAGCTTAAAAAACAAAAAAATGTCAAAAGTAGCCAAAATAGCTAGCATGTAGCCGTCACTGCTGCCACCGCCATGCTTGACTACAGATAACGGAGGTTTGTCTTTTCAAAAGAGATCCCAGTAAAAACATGTAGATGGATGAGTGATTCTAAGAACAAAACCCTCCATCCAACTTCGTCAGGATTTTTCTCCAGTTTCTCTGGAGACATTTTTGTTATTTGAAGTGGGTGAATGTTCAGGCAAAAATAAAAGATAGAAGCAGAACGATGTACTCTGACATACAGGGGGTGTTTCCGGTATCAGGAGACATTTGAAAACACCTCGGTGTTTGTCCTGGTAGACGTGCTGGTGGCCTAACTGCCTTTCAGGAAGTCCCACCTTCAGAAGTGGAATGACTCAGCAGGAGTCCGAGTGCTTAATCAGAATTCTCAACGTGAGTCGAGCCATGTTTCTTTTGTGTTTGTCGTGTTTTTTGGTCCCCAAAGGCTTGAATACTCAATTTGCTAAATTTTGGAGCAGCGCCTGAGCAGGGCATTAATATGAATTTATGCACAGAGGCGTTTTTATCGCCTTTAAATATCAAAAGAGAGAAAGAAACACTGTGAAAAACATGTTTACCAAATTGTAGAATATCAGCACAAATGAGGGAGAAAGGAAAATGTGACAGTCATTTTTCCTAACAGTTTCCTTTCATCATTTGTTCTGTTTTTCTTATTTTATTTGTAAATCAAAAAGTGATTAATTCCAGAAAACACCAGGTGAGCTGCAAAACCAGCTCTGTCAACCAACAATCTGCTTCCCAGCATGCACCTCAGCTACTGCAAGGCCGCTCGCTCCGAGCAGGTAAATCATTAAAGAAGCACAATAAATCAAGGAGATGCAAACTTTTGGTGTTACGGAAATAAAGCACGTCTGCTGCAGCGACATTAAACTGCAGGAAACTGATAGAATATCAAACGCTTATTCATGGAGGGCCCAGTACATTGTTTCAGTGCTTAGAAACAGCTTTGTTTGCATTAAGTCACTTCAAGGGCTTATTAAATGCAAATAAGCAAAAAAAAAAAATCCATAAACAAATAGACTTTGTGCCTTTTTTGTTTAAACAGTCTGAGATTCTTAACTTCAAATCTGCTAATGTTTTAAGACGTTTCAGTTTATTTAAAGTAAAAAAGTTTTCCTGACAAATTTAACAAAAAAAAGCTGATGAAAGGATAGCTTATACAACACAAGTCTGGCTTTATTTATGTTTTGTTTTTCTAACTAATTGGTCATAAACACATCTGAAGCAATGAGATTCGTATGGATCAAAACAGTTTAGTAGACTTGTGCTAAAAACAGAGACTGTACATGAGAACTGGAGTGAGGGAGTGTGACATCCCGCAAATTAATTCCGTCGCTGTTTTTTGGCAGTAAAGATGCTATAATAGTAGTGTCAGCTGTGGTTACTAAACAGTAATTGATCCAAGTTGGTTTAAATCGTTGACTGCATATGACAATTGGACTGAGTGAGTGTGACATCATTTGAGGAAAATGGTTTCTGGTTTCAGCCAAATGAATTCAATTACCATTTTTTCGCAATACGAACACTACAATAGCAGATGTTATTAAGCAGTGATTGATCCAAGTTGGTTTAAATAGTTGACTGTATATGAGAATTGGACTGAGTAACCCCTACCTCCTTGTGTTCCAAACAGGAAGTACCTGCTGACTCCAAGAAGCCAAAATCCCATGTTTACTCAGCTAGCTTTTTTTTAACATCTTCTTGCCAAATCTATTCTTTTTTTCCATAGTTGAAGATATTCAAGTTATAAACTGGCCAATCAGATGCCTCAATATAAGGAGGCGGAGCCTGTTGTCCCCCGCATCCAACAATCAAAACGTTTGATGGATTTTATGTCGCCCGCTGTCATTGGTAGGGGTGTGGACTTACTTCTGGTTGGCAAGAGTGGTTACGATACAAAAACATCAACTCAGACTCATTTAGACAAATTACGTCTTTCTGAGGTCGTCTGGCTCCAACATGGCATCAGTATCGGAAAGAAAAACAAAAAAACATTGGCATTTGGTTGGAGATGAAAGTCGGCCATTTTCCTATGGGTGACGTCACACTTGCTCGGTCCAGTTCTCATATGAAGTCAAGGTTTTTATGGCAACCACTCTCGCCAATCAGGGGTGAGCTTGTTGGAAGGTTACACCCCTACACCTTCTCACTCCAAACTCGGCTGTTTCCCAATAAATCAGGGAGTCCCCAACCCTCGGGACCAATTAAGGCACACTGGCCACACCCACCAGGTGAGCAGAAGGACTGGATGGAAAAAGGTCCAGCAGTAACACCCCAACCACTTGAAACCAGGTTACACAAAATTTGTCAATCATTCTGAGCGTCGGACGTGGGGGTCAGCAGGCTCCGCCTACAATTATTGAGGCCTCTGATTGACCAGCTTATAATTTGAACTATAGAAAAGATATAAAAATTATGACGATCTTCAAGAACGAGTTAAATTCAAAAAAAGTATCAGAGCAAGGATGGTTATTCTGACTTTTATAGAAGTCTATGGGATTTTGGCTTCTTGGAACCAGCGGGTACTTCCTGTTTGGAACACTAGGGGGGCGGAGTCAGTCAGTCCATATCTCATATACAGTCAATGGTTAGTTATTTTCATGTTTTTTTACAAGACAATGAGAGGAAAATGTGAAGCTCTCCCTGTAGATCTGAACAAACGCCACATTTATGGAATTTAAAGATGTAATTGAACAAATACTTGGCAGTCAGCTCTGGAATTTCTTCCCTCCTTCCTGCGTGTGAATCGGGTGATCTATAACACACTCGAAGGCTGGACCGCGGCCGGAAACGCCGACCCTTTGTCACGTCCAGGAACGTCCGTGAGGCGGACGCAGCACGCCCGCGTCCTACCAGAGTATTTGCAAAGCAAAGGAGGAAACTCGGATTGTTTTTGTGTGTCACAGCACTTCCTGCCTCAGTTTCTGGACTGGAAAACCCAGACGCCCCCACCACCACAAACTGCTCCTTACTCTCCATTAACCTCCTGAAACTCTTGTCTGGTCACAATGGCAGGAACAAAAGACAGTGGAAATATGGTGGTTGGGGTCATTGGGGGGGTGGGGGGTTATGTACCTTGTTTTCCTTAAGCAGAGCAGCAGGGGATTCTGGGAGCCAACAAACATGAGTAAAAGAGAAGAGCAGAGTTTTCCCGCCAGGTGATCCCCGACAAGCAAAAGGAGGGAAAGATGCCCCATTGTCCCAGACCCCCCCCCCTCTATCCTCCGCCATCTCTGTTGAGACGGATTAAAAGACGCCGTCCTGACCGCGTCTGGCTCGCTGTTTACACCACCAGTCAGCCTTTCTCTGGTTAATCAGGCGGACAGACGAGACAACAAAACAAGACCCAAAGCAGGAGAATTCGCCTAAAGACCAGAAGATCCCTCAGAGACGAACAGTCATCTTATAAAGACGTCTCCTCTCCGCTTGAGTCGCAGAGAAACTCATCGATTTCATGTTTTGACTTTAATTAAAAGGGCGTCCCAGCAGCCGAGGCTGTAATGACTTTCTCTCGTGTTTACCTGGAGATGACAGAGGATACGAGGGCGTGGGGACGCGACAGCGCTGACATTTCAAAGTGAGGCAGGTCTGCTGGGACTGACGAGTAACCACGGAGATGAGTGTGGTCGTACACAAGGTTCTCAACGGAGAAACCTAATTATCTTTGTTTGAAGACCAGCTCTGATAAAAAAAAAAAAAAAAAAAANNTTTTTTAAAAGTTCTTGTAGCATTTTTCTGATTATGGAGACATATATTGAAAAATTAGGCTTAAAATGCATTTTTGAGTGTTTTATTAATCAAATTATGCTAGTAATTAAGCTAGTGGGACAGAGTGTAAACAGATAGATTCCCATTATCTATCTCTTCACTCCGTGCCAAAGAATCTTGGATGAACTACTGCCGCCCTGCAGAAACTATGTCCTACACAGTTTTTTTTATTTTGGCTAAAAAGGCATAATCATGATTAAAAGACCACTGGGAACGTTTTGAAAACGGATCTAAAGATGATCAAAGTGGGACTTTAACGCAGTAAATGTTGATGCTTTAAGTGTAGACACTACAATTAGAGAATATTGCACGGATGAAAGCTGGTCATACATGGATATATGTGGAAAAAGGGAGAAAAGTTTCAGTCTTTTATGTAAATTGTTTTATAGATATATCACAAATAAACTGGCGCAGAGGTCCGCGCCTCAAAACCACAGTTTCCAGATTAAATACCTCAATTTCCAGATGAAAAAAAACAGTGTTTTCAGATTAAAAACCTCAGTTTCCAGATTTAAAACTGTTTCCAGAATTAAAAAAAACTGTTTTCAGATTAAAACCCATTTCCAGATAAAAAAACTGTGTTTTCAAACTAAAACCTCAGTTTCCAATTAATAACCCTTCCGCTCTCCTTAGTTTGTTTACATTAAAAGTGGGGTCATCTGGACCCCCCAAGACAGTGCGCTGAACTTTTTTTTATCTTTGATTTTTGAGTTTCACTAATGTCCATGACAGACATAAAATCCTGTCCACATTTGTCATGGAAGAAATCACATATCAGTATGTGGTTGGAGTCAACAGGACCCCAACGAGAGCGGAAGGGTTTTAAACCTGTTTCAAAATTAAAAACCTGTGTTTTCAGATAAAAAAAACTGCTCCAGATTAAAAAAAAACAACTGTTTTTCAAATTTAAAAAACCTGTGTTTTCAGATTAAAACCCGTTTCCAGATAAAAAAAAAAAACTGTGTTCCAGATTTAAAAAAAAAACTTTGCTTTCAAATTAAAACCTCAGTTTCCAGATTAAAACCACTGTTTCAATGTTAAAAACTTCAGTTTTCAAATTAAAACCAGTTTGTCAGATGTATCACAAATGCACTTGCGCGTATGTCCGTTCCTGCCATACCCGACCCCCTCCTTCGACCCGTCTTCCACCTGCCCGGTAGAGACCCAACCCCCCCGCCCAGTCGACCCAGATGGAGGGAGCAGGAGCCCCCGCTCACTACAGACAGCTAGAGAGATGAAAGATCGACCGTTTCACATTCCTGTCACGAATCGTGGATGAACCGTGCGTGATAACTGCGCTGTTTATATTAGTCATTTGTGCGTCTAGCGTAATTTTAACGCGATATGTGCGCAGTATCAATGTTTTGTGGAAAAAATGTACATAGCTGTTATTTGACAAGGTCAATACAACCCGACTCTTGTCCTTTTGCTGTATTTTGTGTCAACATTATAGACAAAACTTACATTAAAATGTATTTGTTTTATGTTATTTGCATCTTAAATTTATTTAACTTCTTTTTCTGTGGAAAAAAGCTGCAATTTACATCATTAAACATCAAACACCTTAAAAGTGTAGAAAAACATGTTCAAAATGATTCCTTTAACAACATAAGAAGTTCAGAGAGATAAAATGATTCATCTCCCGTCTTCAGAAGTTTGATGTTTTTGACCAAACTCAAAGTTCTCCGATTCAAAGAGACTCACTGAAAATGTGGACGACTCTGATCTTTACTGATGTCTTCAAAATAATCTTGGAGAAATGCTGCTGCAGGGATAACTGCTTCCCTGCTGCAGGAAGCAGTTTGAGGTTTGACGGCGTCACACTCGAGAGTGGCGTTTTGGCTGTTTGGATGGAGCAGCATCGTCTGGAGAAGAAACCTCGCTCGCGTTTGTGTTCGGTAACGACGCACGCTCAGCTCAGCCTTTGGACGGATTAATCTCAAACACAACATCCATCAAATTTCTTTTTCAGAAAAATAATGAAGCAATCAGTGCAGCCGCTGGGCGCAGTAATTACCGACGCCCGCCGGAACCCCAAACACACACCGACAGAGGTGTGATTGCAGGAGGCGGAGAGCTCTGGATCATCACTCATGGATGAATTAATAACTGGATTAAAAGTATAAGAGTGATGCAGACTCATGGTGGGGGGGTAGAACGCACATGGAGACAAACACAGACGCTCCATCCGCCGCCAGGACGCAAGTCAACAACACAAACCAGAAAAACATAAGAAAATACAGCAAAGTTCATCCGTTACTTCTCAATTTAGTTCATTTAGATCACTGAGCAACAAGAATTTTAATCTCCTAAATTGGTTTTAGATCTTCTAAAAATTACAAATGAATAGTCTCAAATATGAATCTAACAAGATCAATTACATCATTTTATAAACGTGTGTTAAAACTGAGGGAGGAAAGAAAGACAATGTGTTTCCTGCTAATTGGTTTCAATGAATTGATCATTTCATTTAAAAAAACACCAACTGGAGGATTATAAGGCACATTTCAAGATTTA
>NC_050531.1:5115872-5129823 GCF_002922805.2 Oryzias melastigma | reverse complement strand
AGTTAATAATTTTCTGGTTTAAGATTCCCACTTACAAAAAAAAAACAGTTTATAAATTAAAACCACAGTTTCTAGATTAAAAAAAACATTTCAAGATTAAAAACACAGTTTCCTGATTAAAAACTTCCATTTCAAAATAAAAAACCTCAGTTTCCAGATTTAAAACTTCAGTTTCTTGTCATTTTAAGATTAAAGATCGCCAATTATTGGTCAAAAATAATTCTAAGGGTAAAAAAAACATTTATAGGAAAATAACAATCATAAAAAAACAGTTTCTAGAACACAATTTTTTGTATTATAAGAAGTTTCCAAGCCAAATACTGCAGTTTGCAACCACCGTTTAAAAGTTAAAAAAATGTTTCCATGTTAAAAAAAATGTAGATTTAGAATCTGCTGTTTATAGATGAAGATTCTGCTGATTTCTTTAAAACAATTTCCAGAATTAAAACCACCGTGTCCAGCTTAGAAAATATATATTTTTATTCTTTTCAGTTTTAAAAAGTGTCATTTTTTAGGTTAAAAATTACCACTCCATATTGATTCTAAAAAACTCCAGTTTAAACATTGATTTTTCCTGATTATTAAAGAAAAAACACAATTTTAAGATTAATAAATAGAGTCTCTTGTTTAAAAAAAGTGACTGTTTTCAGAATAATTAATAAACAAATAAGTTTCAAACAGCAAAAGTGAACCGTGAGGCACAGAAGCTTCTTTATGTGCAGAACCACAAGTACTAAAGCACAAAAATACACAATACAAAAAGATCAGATTGCAATTTCTGAAAAGATTTCATCTTGTTCCTGAAGAACGGATCAGAAGAAAAACACTTCTTCTTTTCTCCAGACAAACCTTTGAAATGAGCGTTTCAACATTGAAAAGATTTTTGATTTTTCCATTGTTGTTTCTTATTTCCTGCCAAACCGTCACTACGACGTTCACGTCATTGGATATTACAACTCGTTTCCATGGCGATGCAGCTGCCAACCCCCCCTCTTCCAGCAACACCTCCGCCAACACACAAAATCAGCAAAACTGCGTCCCGCTGTGTCATTCCCGGTCCTCCGTCTCTCCTGCTGCACCGGGTATCAAAATTAATTCAAGCATGCGGCTGTCTTAGATTACTGAACAGCTCCGAAGGACTCCCACAGGGACACGGAGAAGAGCGGAAAACGGAGAAAACGGCGCTTTTAATTGGGAGTGAAAAGAGCTGATGGCTTCATTTAGGGTGATTGAAATAATTACAACAGAATGTCAGTTTATGCAACAGAACCAAAAGAAAATACATCAAAATACGAACGCTAAAAAGTTTCTAGAAAATTTGACGTTTTTTGTGTTTTGATTAGAATATAAAACCATCAGTTTCATAGTTTTACTCAAATCCAAATCCATCTGAGACCCAGTGGCCCAGTTTGAAACAAAGTGATGGTCAGTAAGATTTATGGTTTGAAGAAGCTTAAACCAACAAAAGAAAAATGTCTCACTAAAACCTGAAACCAGTAGGTAAACATAAATAGTTTGTTTGTTTTTGGTCCCTGAAGTTTGATCTTCAGTGAACTCTGGACTTTCTGAGATAACAGATATCCTATGGAGGGATTTTTGTGCCATTATTCCAATCAAGTGTAAAACTTTAAACATTTTGCGGGCTCAAAAATATATTTTGCCCTTGAAACAGTAAAAATGTATTTAAGACTCAAAAATATGTACAAAAAAAAGAAAAAAAACATTTTTCACTTAAGAAAAATTCTCTCCTTTCTGTGCTCAAAACAGAGCAGAACGCCGTGTTGAAAATGTGCCACAGAATTTAGCCAATCACAGCTGTCCTTGTCTGTGGTTGGATGGCCTTTGGGTGCATTTCCATTAATATGAAATTGTGATAATGAATTTGGTTAGTGGAAGAATAACATTTTAGAAAACTCACATCTATCGAAAAAGTTTTCAAGTTTGGAGAAAGTGATTTTTGAGGTGTACTGAAATGGACACATTTTACAAAACTGCAATGGAAACATTTTTTTTTTTATTAAATGAGTCACATGACCAACAACCGGGCGCCACAAGAGGTCCCACAGCATCACACAGCTCATGCAGAATTGTTGGATCCACAGCTCCTCTGTAAAATCACTCAATTTCCCCGAATCTCTTTATCTGTAGCCGCTCCCATAAGTAAGGAGCTCGCTGCTCCATGACATGAATAGGACGCCGACGTCTCCTTTGATAGATGATGAGCGCTCGTGGCATGACAGATATTTGAATGTATCTGCTGTAAATCAAAGTAAAATACTGAGAATGAAGTGCTAAATATTGATTGAATTTTATTTCTTTTGTAAATGACCATGTTATAAGTAGGATAATGTCCTTAAAAGAGTGGATTATCAGAAATGACTGGACTTCGCTACCGGCGATAATGCACACTTCCTTTGGAATGATCAGAAATAAATGAACTTCACTACTTGCAATAATTTCTGATAATGCACACTTCGTTGGGAATTATCAGAAATGAATGAACTTAACTACCTGTGATATTTTTTGATAACGCACAATTTGTTAGGCATTATGAGAAATTAATTAGCTTCACTACTGGCGATCATTTCTGATAATGTACATTTTGTCAGGCATTATCAGAAATAAATGAACTGTAATATCAGGAATAATTTCTGATAATGCACACTTTGTTAAGCATTATCCGAAATGAAAGAACTTCTCCATCAGTGATCATCTCTGATAATGAACATTTTGTTGGAAATCATCAGAAATTAATAAACTTCAATACCAGCAATAATTTCTGATAATGAACACTTCGTTGGGAATTATCAGAAATTAATGAACGTAACTACCTGTAATATTTTTGGATAACGCACAATTTGTTAGGCATTATCAGAAATTAATTAACTTCACTACTGGCGATCATTTCTGATAATGCACATTTTGTCAGGCTTTATCAGAAATAAATGAACTGTAGTACCATCAATAATTTCTGATAATGCACACTTTGTTAGGCTTTATCAGAAATGAATGAACTTCACTACCGGTGATCATCTCTGATAATGCACATTTTGTTGGGAATTATCAGAAATGAATAAACTTCAATACCAGCGATAATTTCTGATAATGCACATTTTGTCAGGCATTATCCCATCTACAACAAAAAAGCGACCAAGTTCATCACAGCTGTCAACACTTATGGGATGATCATTAAACTTTATTAGCACGCGTACATTGAAGGTGCAATTGAAAAAAAAAACTAAAAACGTCATCCTTCAACCGGTGAAGTCTCATAGTTCCTTCCTTTTCTGGTTTCTTGTTTTGTATTTTATCATTAAAATTTGATTTCTGAAAACTTCTTGTGTTTTCAAAACATTTTTTTTAAATTTTGGTTTAATTTTGTTTTGATTTCTTCAATGTAACTTTATCTTATTTTAGTTTTTGTTCTGTTATTTTTTTTAACTGTGACAATATGTTTTGTGTCATTTGCACTTTAGGGTCACCGTACAACTTACGCACATAAAAACCAGCTTTGCAATAAAATGGGAAATTTGCCCGTTCCTCTTCCTATGTTATTAAACATGAGGTGACGCATGCAAAAACGTCTCCAGCAGCTGTTGACACGAGTCAAAGGTGACGTGTTCAGATGTTCCCGTCTGCTGGATTTAAACTGTGAGTGCAGAGAAACGAGGAAAGATGACTCAGCGTTTAGGAACAGAGTATGGGAGCTACTGCCTCTTCTCACCCCAATATAACAAAGTAATTAGCTGCTGACAGTGACATAAGACGCCCATAATAAGCTGCAGAGTGTGTGTGCGCAAGTGTGTTATCAGTCTGGCCGTTAGACCAGCTTCAATTTTCACTCGAAGCTGCAACACGTGTCTCCACTCTCGTTCTGCTTTTCAGTGATGACAGAAGCTCGCTGCTGATGACAGGACAAATACTCCGACAGACGTTGCCATGGAAACAACCGAGCCTCTTTCTCTCTCTTTAAAAGCCTGACAGGACTGAACTTTTCGGGGCAGGAGGGGGGGTGATTTGCCTCCTTGTTACCAGAGCCCGACAACCATTAGAGACTCGGGGTAATCCTCCCAAGAGGAGCCCAGACTCAGATCCACCAATTATTGGACAGACACCTGCTGGTGCCGCTCCCCCCCACCAAACTCGCAGGGGTGATTTTGCCCCCCCCATATGCCTATAATCTCATTAGACAGAGTCCTTTGCCGAGTGCAACAGAAACACCGCCCGGAGAATAGAAGCTGGAGATAAACCACGAATTGACAAGAAAATCTGAAATTTAAAAAGTGTTAAAAAGATTCAAAAAGTCCAAGAAAACAATAAATCTGTAAGTGATTATTAGAAGCTGCAGGACTCATGTAACAAATATTAACATTTTAGTATCTATGACGTATGAGACAAAAAAGTGACCTAACGGAAACAGAATGAAGTTTATTAGCAAGAAATGAAAAATTATTTAAAAATCTGATGTCACATCTGCTTATTCAAGGGGAGTATTGTTACATTTTAATTAAATTAAAGAAGTGTGTTAGTCTTTTAACCCTTTAACACCTGAGATGTCATTGGTGATGATGAAATCCTTTTATTTTATTGTTATAAATTGCAAAATGTTATGTCAATTTTTTGACAAGATATATTTCTACGGAGAGAAAAATATTGAAAATTATTTAAGATTTAAATGATTTTTAATATTCCTGTGTTTTTTTTTTCATAGTAATGCTAAAAAGTTACTTTTTTAAGTTTTAAAATGTTAGTTTTAGTTCAATAAAACTTTATCCTGTTTGTCCCGCGACATAAAGTGTGTTTTGGATTTGGAATCAGATGATTTTAACGAGCAGAAAAGTGGCATTGCATCAACGTAAAACCACGATTCTCCACAACTGAATCAGTCGGTTTATATTGATTGGTTTAACACTTTTGTTGAGACTTCTTTACTGTTTAAATGATAACGAAAGACTACATTTAACTGATTTCAGTTTGTATGATTTAATCGGTTAAGTGAAACATTTCCATAAAAATCTCATACTTCTGGTTTTATTGTGAAAAACCAGAAGTGCTTTTATTTTGAGAGTCTTTTTTTTTAGTCTAACTTCCAGTTTGACTGTGGATGAAGTGGTAAGTTCACGTAAGGGTTTAAATTTAGCCCAAAGCTGCTTCAGAATCCTCTGGAATTACATAATCAGTCTAAGAGTTACAGTGGAGGAAAGAATGTCAACACTGGTGCTTTAAGATCTCCTAAGCTCCGCCTTTGCTACTTGTGGGTGCCGCCCATTTTATGACATCATCCAAACCCATAAAAAAAATAAATAAAGAAAGAAATCTAAACTTTTGCAAAAATGGTAGCAGCGATGGCCGAGGCTAGCGGTTGTGCTAGCTGAGTTGCGATGCTAGCACAGCCGCTAGCTGAGTGGAGAAATTGGGTGTTTATGTTAGCTTGAGGGGGTGCTGGCAGTGCAGACTCTTCCTGAAAGAGGCGGTTCTCCCTTTGTGACATCGGCTTGTGAGAACTTGCTTGTTTTTGTGGTTTGGAAGGGGCTGGTGCTCAGAGCAGATTTTTAGAGGAATGTTCAGAGATGCGTGAATGGATCAAAATACTACTTTGGGGTTGATTATAGTGAGACATGAACATTATAATACACTTAAAAGCTCAAAAAGTAATTTTTTCCATGATATAGACCCTTTAAGTGCAGTATTTGATCATTTTCTGCCAAACTTGTGAACTAAAATTATTTCAAATTAGCTTTAAATGCTCTAAAAACCTCAATGAGGTCATTTTTAAATTAAAAAATAAACTCTGAACTGAACCTTTTCTGAATTTATAAACATGTTTTACTTTATTACATTCTCTTGAGAGTCTCTGGGGCATCAAACATGATTGGCTAGCATCACCTTTCTGCAAAGACACCCCGTTTGCCCTTTCAGCCCCTCGGGTCGCACCGCGGCAACCGTCAGCGAGCGGAGGTGCAGATCGGAGTGGCATGACCGCAGTCGAGGAATGTGAGAAATTCCTCTGAACACGTTCCGACGGTCCGCACTCTCCTCTCTTTAATCATTAGAACCAAAGACTTTTTTTCTAAACGCTTCTGATTGGTGCAGACAGGTGAGGGGAAATGGTGCTATTTCTGGGTGGTTTGAGTCACTTCCTCCGACACTTCCTGTGTATTCTGACATGAACCTGTTAAAGAACTTTGTAAAATAAAAATTAAAACTGGAAACATGTTTTTCAATCACGTTAAACTGAGTTTTGGCTTAATTCCACCATGAATACCACCCCCTGTGTGCAAAAATCCTTTTGGCAAAAATAAAAATAATTTAAATTGCAGCTGGGGGGGCTTTTATTTTATTTTTTTAAGGCACTCAGTTGGCTTTCCTCCCTTAGATTAGGTAAAATCCTGTTGGGTCCGCCTACTGTTTTGTCAGGCTAAAGAAAAGCGCAAAGTCCACACACTGCAGAACTGGGGGGGCCCGTGGGGGCCACATTCCAGCTCTTCGTGTACCACTCTCCACCAGTCATAAGGGACTCAGAACTGCAGCGAACGCGGTGCCATCAGCTGGGACGGCAGAAGTCAGAAACCACAGCTTCCCTTTTCCTGAAAATTCCCAGATAAGGTTACAGGGGGGTGGATGAGATTTTCCGGGTGTTTTTCCATTGTTAGTGTGGACTTTTCCTGGTAGTGGTGATAACGGAGCAGCTGTGCTCAGTTGATGTTTCCAGAGGTGTTCAAAACATGGAGGATCGTCCTGTTAAGTTCTTCCACAA
The DNA here is from genome assembly GCF_002922805.2 of Oryzias melastigma. NCBI lineage: Eukaryota > Metazoa > Chordata > Actinopteri > Beloniformes > Adrianichthyidae > Oryzias > Oryzias melastigma. The sequence continues at coordinate 5,123,066 of NC_050531.1, read as the reverse complement.
ACTACACCGAACACTTCGCTCACATGTCCCCTAATGCAGAGGTCTCCAACTTGTTCTTGTGAGAACCACAAATCTGTTTTCTTCTCTGATGGGGGGTCAGGGTTGGTTTGTAGGCTAACAGAAAAAGTGCAACAATCACAGCCTAAACGTTAAGATTTTTGGTTTTCAAGAAAGCCGCACAGCCACATTTTATACAATCAATTTCTGTAATTTTCACAGACTAAATAATACTAAAACATTTTAAATATACAAATAAATAGTATTACCTGTGATAGATTAATAGCTGAAGATGCTTAAATTGATAGCTATAAACAGTGAAGCTGATAGCTAGCTAAAAACATTAGCAAAGTGCCAAATTAGCGGAAAAAAAAAATCCTAAATTAGCCAAAACCCCTAGAATTTAGCTCAAATATAAGCTAAAGTTCAAAATAGCCAAAAAAAAAACAAAAAAAAAAAATGACTAAATTAACCAAAACAGCTAGCATGTAGCTGAAATAATGGCTAAATGCCAAATTAGCCTTAAAAAACAGAGAAAATGTCTTATTTAGCCAAACAAGCTAGCATAAAGCTAAAATATTAGCTAAATTCTAAACTAGCCCAAAAAAGGTAAAAAAGTCTAAATTAACCAAAACAGCTAGCATGTAGCTGAAATATTAGCTAAATGCCAAATTAGCCTTAAAAAACTGAGAAAATGTCTAATTTGGCAAAACAAGCTAGCATAAAGCTAAAATATTAGCTAAACTCTAAATTAAACTAAAAAATGAAAAAAGCCTAAATAGCCAAAACAGATAGCATGTAGCTGAATTATTATTTAAATGCCACATTTGCCCCAAAAAAATTGAAAAATGTCTAATTTGCCCAAAACAGCTGGCATAAAGCTAAAGTTTTATCTAAACTACAAAGTATCATAAAAAAAACTGAAAAAAGGCTAAATTAAAAAAAAGCAGCTAGCATTTAGCTGAAATATTGGCTAAATGCCAAATTAGCCCCCAAAAAAACTGAGAAAATGTCTTATTTAGCCAAACAAGCTAGCATGAAGCTAAAATATAAGCTAAATTCTAAACAGGCCTAAAAAAAGTTAAAACAGTCTAAATTAACCAAAAATGTTAGCATGTAGCTAAAATATTAGCTAAACTCCAAATTAGCCGAAAAAATGAAAAAAGCCTAAATAGCCAAAACAGATAGCATGTAGCTGAATTATTATTTAAATGCCACATTCGCCCCCCAAAAATTGAAAAATGTCTAATTTGCCCAAAACAGCTGGGATAAAGCTAAAGTATTATCTAAATTACAAATTATCATAAAAAACTGAAAAAGGGCTAAATTAGAAAAAACAGCTAGCATAAAGCTAAAATATTAGCTAAACTCCAAATTCGCCTAAAAAACCCTAAACTAACCAAAACAGCTAGCAAGTAGCTGAAATGTTAGCTAAATGCCAAATTAGCCTAAAAAAACTGAAAAAATTTTTAATTTAGCCAAACAAGCTAGTATAAAGCTAGAACATTATCTAAATTCTAAACTAGCCTAAAAAACGTAAAAAAGTCAAAATTAATTAAAACAGCTAGCATGTAGCTGAAATATTAGCTAAATGTCAAATTAGCCTAAAAAAATTGAAAATTTTCAAATTAAGCCTAAAAATTTAGGGGGGGAAGTCAAATGTGGAGGAGGGCCGGATCCGGCCCTCGGGCCGTGGTTCGGGGACCCCTGCCCTAATACTCCCATCATACAACAGCTCGTGCTGAGGAAGCTGTCAGCTACAGATGTCAACCCCCCCGAATGACCCCACTCCCAATCCTCCAGTGCCACACATGGTACTAAAGGATTGCCCCCCTCGTCCAGAACAAAGGACTGGGGGGTTTCTGACATTCCTGACACAATGCGGGGTTAGCAGCAGGTTCAATTAGTCCTTCAAACTCTGCCGCTGTTTCAAAACAAAACAACATTTTAGGAGTTTGTCCTTTTGTCTCCACATGGAGATGCCACGTTGTTCGGACAATAAAAGGTAGAGGACGCCATGGCGTGATTAGCCTTTAAATTTCATCTAAAGATGAAAGGAAAACGTAAAATACTGACAGTAATCTGAGAAAAATTAACATTTTAAGCTTTAAAATCTGCTAACTTATAATAACAATTCTTTTAGAGACGATTCGATTGACGAAACAATTTATCGTCGATATTTGTTCATTTTGAACGACCCGATTCACTGATCGATACAGGACAACTTTAACAAAAATTCAGCCAGTGACTCAGATATAAAATACTGATATTTTATGAACACTTTTAAATAGAGGTTTAAGGATTCATCAATGAATTGACTTATATTATTACGATCTAAAATGAGTTGTTACAACTCATTTTGATTCAGGGGCCACGTTCAACCTGTCTGATCTCAAGTGGGCCGGACCAGTGACACAATAGCTAAGTAAATCATGGTCGGTCAACGCTTCAGCCAACCAAGTAATCGCCTAGTCCGGGCTGACATCCGGATCAGAACCATACGGCTGCACATCACCCATATTGATGGACATTTTTATGAAGCAGCGGTGAAGGTTTACGCTAGAGCCATCATAATCAAACATGGGGGATCAGGGGCGGGGCTACCAAAAGCCACGCCCCCTCAGTAGAGAGTTTGGGAACGGATCAACATAAAAAATGTCTTTTAAAGACATTTAGGTTGTGGGATTTTGGTTTAAAACGTCATAATCATAAGTAAAACACTACAGGGAACGCTTTTTACATAAAATAATATGGTCGTAGGAGGACTTTAAAGAACCATGACTCGCCACAGGAATGGGCCAGAAGCTTGTTCACCCCCTCCCAACATCCTTGTATGTTTTTGTCTTCATGACTGGACCGGATTGAGTCCCCTTGTTTTATCGGGATGACCAAAGGAGGCAATACTCCTTCAAGAGGTGATTCCCCGCAAAAATACTAATAAAAATGACACAAAAACAAACAAATCAATAAATAAAATACAAAATTAAAGGATGGACAGACAGAGAGATGAATAAAAACCTCAACTATGTCCTGCTTGTGCCTGTCCCTGGCCCGGTCCATGCAGAGGTTATTGTCAGGAAGAGCATTTAACATAAAAGTATGACATTAAAATAGAAGATAGATACATAGGATTTGGGGGGCTTGGGGGGATATGACAACCCAAATTCTCAACTTGCCCCCCTGATGTTCTACCTGCACCACATAGAGTGGCTAAAGCCTCCAGCCTTCTGCATGAACATCCCGGCTGTGCTGCTCTCAGCTGGAGGTCTTCTCCGCAGCGCAGAACCCACCAGAACCCGCAGAACTGTGACGCGGAGAACCACCGCAGAGCATCCGGCTTACCTTGATCACACAACGCAGGTTGGGTGTTTGGCGAATCCAAAACCGCCGTGTCACTTCCAGTCCATCCCGGCGCACATGTTGGAGAAATGTTGCGCGCGCGCGGAGGAGCGCTGCGGCGCGTGTCGCTGTGGAGGACCCCGCCGAGCCGCACACTACAGTCTGCGGGGCTGGATCACGCGCGCGGCGCCTCCCGTCGCCGGACCTCCGGACATGTGAGCCCACCTTTGGACGCGGAGCAACTCCCGCGGCCAGCTGATGCAACGACGGTCCCGCCTGGACGCTCGGTGCCACCCTCCAAAACCGGGAGGCTTTAGCGCGCGGACGGACGGGGAATCTTAATGAGGGCTGATGCAGCCTCCTCCCCGATCTGAACGTGGAGAAATCCCGGTCTAAAGCTCTCAGGGAGGGGGGTGGGGGTGTTACCATGTCCGCAAAGAGACCCCTCCTCCTCCTCCAGGAGACACCTGTTGATTAGACATGACTGGGACGCCCCCATTTGGAATTCAATTAAGCCTCGTGCATCTAAACCGATTCTAAAGTTACAGATTTGGGGGTTTTCTACTGAACTCACTCGGATAATTGAGGTCTCCAAACGATAAGTGTGGACCCCACGTGACTAAAAACAAGCTCCCAGTCATCACACTACCGCCACCATGCTGAAAGTGTAGTTCAGTTTTGCTGGTTTCATGAAGTCAAATAAACACCTGCATCAGGGGCGGAGCTAGAATGTTTCACACGGGGGCGGGATGACTTCTGAGGGGTGGCAAATGACAACAACAACAAAAAAAAAATAAAAATAAAAATGCGTATTTTAAACTGTTTTAAGATATTTTTTACTGCATCAAAACTGATGTTTCTTATAGCAGATTACTAATTTAAAGTTTCAAAAAATATTTAAAAAATATGCAGAAATTCTTGAAACACAAGACAGAGTTGGAAATGTTTTTTTTACAATGTTTAAAGAAGCTTTTATTGATAATTCCTTCATCATTTTTAATAATTAGACTAAAATTGACTCAAAAATGGGGTGGCCCAGCTTTTAGCTCCGCCCCTGACTAACACCCTTCAATAACGTTATCACAAAATGCTAACTTGCTAAGCTAACTGCATTTTTTCTTGTTTTTACAATGTTTAAAGAAGCTTTTATTGATAATTCATTAATCATTTTTTAATAATTAAACTAGTATCGACTCAAAATGGGGTGGCACAGCTTTTAGCCCCGCCCCTCACCTTTACTCGTCAATAACGCTATCGCAAAATGCTAACTCGCTAAGCTAACTTTGAATTTTTTTGGATTTCTTTTAAACATTTCTGCCTTTGTAGGCATTTGCTTCAAATTAGCATCAACTAGTTTCTCTACCTTTATGCCAAAGAACTTTTAATTAAACTCCAAATGTAAAAATTCAACAACATACAAACACAGGAGGAGTTTAAGCCTCACTCTGATGTAAATTGGGTTTTTTGATAATGAAGGAGCTATATATAAAGAAAGTTAAGCCTGAAAGTATTTATTTATTCAAATCAATGTGAACCAGGAGCAGACGAAAAAATGTGTCCATTCAAAAAGAGCTTAATTGTGATGTAGAAAATACACTTTGTGTGGTCACAAACTTCCCACTCTGGAGTGTGAGGAGCTATAAGATAGCAGGAGAGCATGTAAACAGAGAGCTCTCAGCAACACAGAGAGGAAAAGGGGGCGGGGTTGCTCCAAGCCAATAGTTCTGCCCACAACTCAGAGGTAAATTTCTAATCTCTTCAAAAATTGTCCAGGAAAAGGACAGTTTTTGTTTTTTTTTATTTTGGCCAAAAACTATAATTACAATTATGAAAAAAAAAACACTGGGAACGCTTTGAAAATAGATCCAAAGATGATCGGAGTGAGACTTTAGGTCATTTCAGGACAAGCTAAGCTAATAGGCTCAGGGGCCCTCACACGCACCTGAAGCCCTGAGTCACGTTTACTTGGACAAGTCAGCTCTTCTTCCTCTAATCCTGAAGCAGGTCGGCCCTGGTTCTGTCAGCTGGTGCGTCTATTAGAGGAGAAAGGTAAACTGCTAATCCCTGGAAGGGAACAGGAACAGGTAATGGCTAAATTGCCCATTAAGTGGCATTAACAAGTTCGTAGAGACGTAAACATCGAGTAGGAGTCACAAAAACAGCAAAAATGTTCCCTTTTTACACAAAAAAAACTATCATTTGTATCCTTTTCCATCAACATTAATGAATTATTTTATTTTTTATAGCAAACATATTCAAGTATTTGAGTAATTTTAATTTAATAAGTAACATGCTAAAAGGAATGTACCTTTCTTTAATAAAAGAAGTCCAAGAAAATAGATGTGTCCATCCAGAAGAGGCTGACGACGATGCCACACTGCCCTCTACAGGCGCCTGGGTGTCACTGCATCGACTCTAATCCGTGACTCGACACTTTCTGCAGACTGACGGAATAATCCATCACATCCACTCACAGCTCAGCAGCAGCTGCAGAGTTTCTCATTCAAAATGCAGGATTACAAAAACAGCTGATACTTTCATTTTATTGTCTTTTAGTACATTAAAAAAGTGAAGTTTTATTTACATGAAATTTAATGTGGTTGAAATTGTATTTATGAAGTGATATTTTCAGTTCAGGCGGCTCTTTTTCAGCCTGGAAGCGTTTGGTTCTGCTTTGCGTTTACGTGACGGCGTGTCGGGAGCGTCTTCAGCTGCAGGCAGGAAGTACAGCTCCACAGGGGGGGTCGGCACCTTATAAGGAAGAACACAGTTGATTTCCTTTCAAAATAAAATATTTATCACACATTTATTAAAAAAAATGTTTTAGCCATTTACTGCTTAAATAAAAGTACGTGAACAAACCTGCATGAGATAATCTGCGATGTACTCTGGCTTCAGACACTTGACCCCGAGCGACCTGGCCTCCGCTACGTCCACTTTGAAGTCTTCCGGCTTTAGCCGGCTGAAATCTGCGAACAGGTGAGTCGCCTCTCGGTACAGGGAAGGAGACGGACCGGGAAGGACCTGCAGGAAAACCCAACCCACCGGACAGCTTTAAAGAAGAAATTTGTCAAAAGTTGATTTTCTTTCCCAAAAATTCTCAAATAAGCTGGTATGTTTTGTTTTAATTATGTTGATATTTTATTATTTTTGTTTTCACAATTCTTTTTTCTTTACTGCACCTTTTAATCAACATTTCAACCCCATCGCATACTCAAAAACTTACCAATTTCCACATTTATTATCTGATAAAAATGAATTTGGGACACAGTAAATTACCCCTCCCCCAACAGTAATGATGACATCACAGAGGAAAAAAGCAACGAAAAAAAAAGTCAAAAATTCAAAATCCACAAATGAAACCAAAAGTATTGGAGATATCCAAAGGAAGTTTTGAAATTATTATGGGATGGCCACAGGACCATTTTCCCAGAAAAATGTGGCAATTTTTGCACAAAATTGGAAAAAAACGTTTTTTTGTTTTAGTGATCTTAGTTCAAAGTTGCCTTGACCTTTGACCTCAGGAGGAGGCTGCCATCTTGAGCTCATTTTGCATATTTTTTACCGTAAAGTAGTGAAATTGAATACATGAATCCCTGGTTTAAGCTGAATGAAACAAAATAAAATGAAAGTATTAGGAATGTGGGTGTGGCTAAAAAATACTTCCGTTGCCAAGAAAATCCCAAAATTTACTTTCACAGATTCTTCTAAAAATTGCATAGATCTGGTCGTCACCCCCAGGTGGCCAAAAATTAAAATGGTTGCTATGGAGATAACGTAAAAGGGCGAGGGAGGGGTAGAGCATTGCTTTAATTTGAGTTATTTCCTTATTCCTTCAAGCTAAAACCAACTTTTGGA
>NC_050531.1:5094382-5115863 GCF_002922805.2 Oryzias melastigma | reverse complement strand
AAAAAAAAAAGGGGGCGGGCTGAGCGGGGGAGGTGTGGTTTGGATCTGTGATTGACAGTGAGGTTAGCTTGAGGTAACGTAATCGCTCTGCGTCTTTAACATGGAGAATAGTACCAACTTTTTGCCAGTATCTCCACAGGTTGAGTATTTTTCTTCTCCACATTCTGTGTGGTAAAATGACGCTAGCATCATATGCTAATAAAGGCTAACGTATTAAGCTAACAATCCAGAGTGAAACTTCCATTGCAAATCTCATCACGAGGATGGAGTTCGCTGCATTCAATGCTAATTGCACTCAACCACTGTTGCCTAACTTCCAAGTTAAACGTTTTTCAAGCCAGTAGATTTTTGCTGACTAAAAGGAATTCACCTACGAGCTATGCTAAAGCTAACACGATAACAACCTATTGTTACAGAACAAGGGATGGGCGGGGCTTTTATACTGGAACTGCAGAGCATGACGTGAAACTTCTGAAATGACGTGGGACTTACACCAGTTGACCAGTCACAAAATTCAACTGTAATACCTCATTTCAACCTGTAGGGGGGGCAGCACACATACGGCTTTTGACTATATTTTCAGGAATTAAAAAGCCCCCTTTATAGAGGTCAACAGCCAAATAAAGTTGATTTTTATAGTGTTTGGTTACATGATATGAACGAGTTAGGAATGTGGGCGTGGCTAGCAAAGAATAAAAACGGCCGTTGCCAAGAAAATCGTAAAATTTACTTTCACAGATTCTTCTAAAAATTATACAGATTTGGTCGCCACCGCAAGGTGACCAAGAAATAACATGGTTGCTATGGAGATAAAACCAATGTAAAAAAAGGTGGGGGAGGGGTTGTGATTTCTGTTCATTTGAGTTATTTCCTTATTTCTTCAACCTAAAACAAACGACTTTTTTAAAATGCTTTTCTTTATCAGAAGCTTCCAGAGACATTTAATCGTTCTTCTTCCCATTCGCAGCCACAGAGAGAACATCCTTCATTGATGCAAATGAAAATAAACCACTTAAAGACTTAAATGCAGCCAAATAATGAGGACATGCAGCATTTGCATTGGAAATGTAAACTGAGGATTAGCAAACATGACAAAAAGCTTTAACAGTGAGCATCAAGTGAAGCAGATTTCCATTGTTTTCTATTAAAAAATGCAAATTATGACTGAAATGATGAATAACCTGTCAGGATAAGTTTAGAGGTTCACCTTAGAAATATATTAAAGTTAGGTGATATTTTCTAACAGATTTTCCCTCTCAGGATAACCTTGCTTCTTTTTGTAAATGTCAGTCTGCTGCTGAACTCCATCAAGGTCACGGAAAAACGGTGGAAATGTGACCTTAACGCTTCGCTGAACACATTTCCCTTCAAAAGACACATTCCAGGTTTGCACCACTTTCTCAGCAGGAGGCTGAACGGGTCGACGTCACGTCCCGGTGAGCTCCCAGGTACCGCACTACCACAGCAATCATGCTCAGCCTGACCCGGTGACCTTTACATTTCACTTCCAGCACCAGTTTGAGCTGCTGGAGTCACTTTACTTCACATGCAGTAAAAGCTGAGCTCTGGCTTCAGTCAACAGGAGCATTTAAATGAAACGTCATCATTTACCTCCAACAAGTTTCCATTAAAAACATTTGCTAGTTAGCATTAATAGTATCCTGCAAATAAATAATAAAGATCATAAACTCATAAGAACTTTAGAGGACAAAGCTGAACATTTTTTGTAATTGTAACTTTCAGAAATAATTTTCCCTCAGAAATGAAGATATTTACTGTTATGAGACTGTTTTACTTATTTCATGAGAATAATAAAAGTAAAGAAATAGAGACCATGGCTCCGCCGGACTGCAGTAACCGCCTGAAGCCGGACTCTCTGCTCTGGTCGATGTTTAGCATGACCGTCCATCCGCTGAAGGCTCCCTGGGGAAACAAACCTTCACGTCATGAATAAAGAAAAACATTAGATGTGAACGGATGTGAGCGTCTTCCTACCTGACTTTCTTTACTTCCCTGCAGAGCTTTCCTCCAGCGCATGGCAGCGGATGCGAGTTTGCGCTGCTGCGAGGTGATGGACGGCAGCGCGTCCAGGATGGAGCTGCTGCCCCACTCGAAGTCCTCCTCCTGACCCGAAAAGACAGACTTAAACATAAGATGTCTTAAAGAACCGTTCATCTCATCTGTTTTCAAAGCATTCTTATGATTATAACTATTATGATTTTGACCAAAATTAACAAACCTATGTCATTTTTTTGAACATAGTTCATGTTAATAGAGCGGCAGGAGTTTATTAGGAATTCGTCTTCCCATCCTGTTGCTGAGAGTTCTCTGTTTATGTGCTCTCCTGTTAGCTTACCACCCACTGCTAACAAATATGCTCCCTTTCAACTGTATTTTTTATCTGTAAGTCCTCCATCGTTATGGAAAACAAACACAAACTTTCATCGGAGCTCATTAAATGTGAAAAATCACAAGATTTGAAAAAAAAAAGCAAAATACAAGATAGTTTTCTAAAAAATCAAAAAAAAATAAAAATTTAAAGGATAAATCTGAAACATTTTTGTTGCAGAAAAATATTTAACTTTATTATACTGTAGTCTGGGTGAATATTCATTACTGAGGTTTTATTTTTAAAACATATTTTCTTCATCATCTGGACAAAAACTGGGGTTTCACGCTGGTGTAGTGTCCTGTCTCACCACAAGAGGGAGTTTCCACGGAGACGATTTACGTTCTAGATGCTCACTAAAGGCTTAACTTCAGAAAAAGACGAAAAAAAATCCACATTTGTCCAGGTCCTCCTTTCAAAAGTGAGATCTGGGTCGGCTTCCAGCACTGTTGTCACCATGACAACAATTCGCATCACGTACTATCGAATAGTCCACTTTTGGGGAAAAAAATGAGCTAAACTGAAGAAATAACAAGAATAAAGTACTAAATATTGATTGAATATGTATTTATTTTGTAAATGACTGTGGTATAGGCGGGATAATACCCGATGAAGTGTGTATTATGAGAAATGAACGCACTTCGCGTCCGCAAAGTGCGTTCATTTCTCAAAATACACACTTCATCCGGTATTATCCCTTATGTAACAACTGCAGGTTTTCTTTAAAAAAAGTGATAATGGAAACTTTTCGCTGGCTTTTTTTTTTATTTTTTGCTTCATCATCTGGACAAAAACATGTGTAAGAGGCGAACTGTCCCTCAGAAATGATGCTTTAGCTCGATGTTTAGCATAAATAGAAATGTCCTCCGTACTGCAAAAACAATTTAAACTTAAAATAACTCATGAATAAAGAACAAGAAATATTCATGTGTTTTGTAATATTTCCCTATGATCCCAGAGGAAACAGAAGCTAATCAAAACTGTCAGGATGGGTGAGGACTTCCTCACCTGGATGAATCCGCCCATGCAGCGACAGGCCTCCAGGTAGGATCGGTGCAGGATCCACTTCCCGGCTGCCATCGCTGCCAGATACTTCTCGTTACGCAGAGGACTCCCAACGATGATGTGGGAGCAGCTGGGGTCAAACGACTGCTTTTCCAGAACGATGCCCCCTACAGGCAGAAAAAGAGGAGTGCTCGAATATGTTGAGTTTGTGGAAAAAGAAAAGAAAACATGGAGAGCTTTTGTCCGTCTCAAGGATCTGAGACTCACCCAGATCCTCAATGAGGTGGCTGTAATCGATGCGCTCCTGAGGGCTGAGGGACGACATCTGAAACCTGGGGGGCTGCTTCTCTTTCTTCTCCTCCTGACATAAATGGAAGAACATTTTACTAAAACGTCACTTTCATTTGAAAACCTTTCTTCTTCTGGTTAAATGTGAACCTCTTTCGGAGGCTCGGGCGCTACTGCAGGTTTGGCGAGAGGAAAAGCGATGCTGGGAGCTTTAGGCGTGAGAATGTCGTCGTCTGCCTCCTCTGACGGGGGGGTAATCAGCTTCTGCCCCATGTGCTGGTCAATAACGTCGCAGGCAGCTGTAGAGACCAGAACACTCACACAGTCACTACAGTATGTACTATATCTGCAAATACATCAATATACTCTCTGTCTGGAACTAAAAGACTAGTTATGAAAACTTGTAGTCACTAAGCCATTTTATAGGGATTTAAGTGTTAAAATAAACTAATAATATATAACTGTTAAAGTTAGACACAAAAAAGTCCTACAATTATCTAAAAGTGAAAAAAAAAACATTTCTTTTGAAGCTTAAATCAACCAAATTTGATTTATCTTCTTATTTTAAATATTATTAAAGGTCCAAAATTGTGTTTAACATCTTGTTACGTTTTTCTCATGATGGAGGATATATGTAAAAAAAATATATATATATATATATATATATATATATATAAAAACATATTTTGTCTTTTTTTGTAAATGTATTACTGTTTTTAAATGTATGATTTTTTTTCTTGAAAGTTTATGACCTTTTTTCATAAATTTACGACTTTTTCTCAAAAGTTTGACTTTTTTTATCATAAATTTATGACTTTTTAATCAAAATGTATCTTTTTAAATATATTTATGACTTTATGACTATTTCCCTGTAAATTTGACTTATTTATCATAAATTTACTACTTTTTTCCTCTAAAGTTTATGACTTTTTTTAATAAATTTATGACTATTTTTTGTCGTAAATTTATGACTTTTTTATTATAAATGTATGAATTTTTTTCGTAAATGTAAAACTTTTTATCATCAAAAATGTATGACTTTTGAAAATATATTACTTTATTTTCCCTAAAATATGACTTATTTTTTTAAATTTACTACTTATTTTCTCAAAAGTTTATAACTTTTATTCATAAACATATGAATTTATTGCTGTAAATATATGACTTTTTTTCTCGAAATTTTTAATTTTTTTTTATAAATGTATTCCTTTTTTCCCTTTAAACTTATTAATTATTACGCATAAAATTTGGACTTTTTTTTCCCATAAACATATTACCTTTTTCCTGGGAATTTACGAGATTTAAAGTGATACATTTCCGACTTCGAAACACCTAAATTTAAAAGAAAAAACGTTTTGTGACTTAATTAGTCACAAATATACAACTTTATTCTCGTAATTTAGCAGTTCAGACTTTTTTCTCGTATATTTATGAGATTTTAAAGTCGTAATTTACTTATTTTGTAAACTCAACCTAATGCTCCATCGTAAACCCTAGAATGTGCTCTACAATTACATTAACCTCTGATTAGCTGCAGAAAGTTAATCTGATTTCGTTTAGTTTTTGAAGATTTTGTTGTTTTTTTCTGACGCTTGTGTACGATTCCCAAGTCAGAGTAGTTTTTTCAATCATTGCAGCACAACATGAACACATTTCTCTAAGTTTATATTTTTCCCTGAAGGACATCAACCCATTGGTGCAATTGGTACTAACATAAAAAAGTCACAGTTTTGTAAAAAAAAAAAAAAACTCAGAAATGTTGTGCTTTAAAATAGATATATATTATTTTCAATCCAAATGAAAGCAGGTTTCCATCTAGATTTCCGGTTATTTCATTCTCTTATGAGGTGGATTACCAAAACACATCACCTGTGTGCTCCTGGTCCGACCATTCTATCAGATTTTAGAGACCTTTGTGGCCCACAAGTACAAAAGTTTGTGCTCAAAACTCAGAGGTGAATTTCTGTCGCTCTGATTTTTATTTTGGTTAAAAATTGCATAATTGTATCTAAAAAAAAACACTCAGATATCTTTTAAAATAGATTAAAAGATGATTGAATAGAGCTTTCATAGGCTCTTAAAGTCGTCGTGGTTACGTTTTAAGAAACAGCACTAACCCATCTCCACCAGCTCGGAGTCGGTCATGGAGTCCTTCATCTGTGGTCCGGGTTCTGCCGTGGAGGGCGGAGGGGGCGCGAGGGGGTCCAAGTACTGCGAGGGGCTGCCGGGCCACTGCAGGTTATCCGCCAGCTTGGCCCTCTCCTCTCTGGCTGTTGGGTCGTCCCAGACGATCTGCTCGCTCTGCGACGGCTCCGTGTTCACGTCTAGAGCTGCTTCCCTGGAAACTCTGGAGACATCGACGTTTGAGGAACCACCAGAGAACAGCAGATTCCCCCTGGAAGCGGTTTGTTTACCTGAGCGCTTCCAGAGTTCTCCTGCTTCCACTCCGTCCCATTCGGCTCCCTTCAGGTGTGTGGGGGCCCGAGTCGGCGCCGCCTGACCCCATCCTCGCCAGCCTGACGGACGTGCGTCTGCCTGTCGTCAGTTTGGTGGCTGACATGATCTCCTGCAGCTGTTTCTGCAGGTTCTCCCTCATTTCCAGAGTATCTAAACATCAAACCCACTTCAGTTCCGCCGCTCTTTCAAACCAGCACAGATTTGAGGGGAAACCCACCTGTCCTCTCTGAGTGATCGAGATCTTCCGGCTCCACGCTTCCATCACTCACACGGCGCAGATCTGGAGCTTCTTCTGAAAAACTCAGCTAAAAACCAAAGAATGCTCGCTTCAGAAACGAGAGCTTTGGGGTAAATGACGGCCACGTTTCCACACACCTTGGCTGCAGCAGCGTCTCTCCGTTGTGTTCGTGTTAGAGGTGGAGATCTCTGGGAGCTGCTGGGAACCTGGCTCAGGTTGAGGCTCATCTTAGGGTTGTAGGTGAAAGGAAACAGGGACTCTGGAACTCGCCTCTGCTCATCAGCACACTAAACCAGAGACGTTTAAAGAGATCTTAGGATCATTTTTGTCCGATTAAGTCAACAATTCATTTTAAAATTAGTATTTTTACATAATAGAATAAAGAAAACTGACACATATTCATCACATAGGGATGCTACAATTATTTTAATAGTCGACTAATCACTGATTATTTTTCCAGATTAGTCAACGAATCAGGTATTGCGTAAACTGGATGTGAAGCACACATCTTAACCATCATTAGCTTTAAACAAACTAAAAACTAGAAAAGCTGCATTACCTGTGATAATGCTAGTGTGAATGCTTTTGCTGAAAGTAGTTGCTAAAGATGTTGAAGCTTTTTGCTGAAAATGATGATGCAATTTACTTCAATTCCTGTAGGGGTTTGCTGAAAATGTAAAACTATTTGCAAAATTACATTTGAATTAAATTTGAATTAAATTAAATTAAATTTGCTAAAAGGCTGGAAATTCAGTTGAAGAACTATGAAAGAGCGCTGAAATTGACCAACATTTCTGAAAAATTTGTAGTAAAAATCCCTAACTCGTGTTTCTTAAATATGGGCTCAAATCCAAATTAGCCAAAGGAAAAACCTTAGTACATGACAAATTAGCCAAAAATAAGCTATATCGTTGCTTAAATACTAGCTAAACTCCAAAAGAGCAGATTATTCCTCCGTAAACTACATTAGTCAAAAATGTTTGTTTGTTCCTGAAATAGAAGCTAAACTAAAAATTACCATAAAAAACCCCAGTAAAAAACAAATTGGCCAAAAATGTATAAATGTTGCTAAAATATTAGCTTAACTCCAAATTACCATAAAAAACCTCAGTAGAAAACAAACTAGCCAAAAAGCTAACTCGCTTAATAACTAGCTAAACTCCAAAGTAGCCTAGAATTCCTCAGTAAACTAAATTAGTCAAAAACATTAGCCTGTTGCTAAAATATAAGCTAAACTCTAAATTAGCATATATAACCTCATTAGATAACAAATTAGCCAAAAATTTTAGCATGTTGCTAAAATATTAGCTTAGCTCCAAATTAGCATACAAAACCTCAGTGGATGCCAAATTAGCCAAAAAGCTAGCACAGTGCTCAAATACTAGCTAAACACCAAAATAGCTGAAAATTCCTTAGTACACAAAATTAGTCAAAAACATTAGCATGTTGCTAAAATAGACGCTAAACTCTTAAGTTAGCCTAAAAAACCTCAGTAGATGACAAATCAGCCAAAAAAAAAAAAAAATTGGCATGTAGCTGAAATATATATTTTTTGAAAATTACAATAAAATATGAAAATATAATATATTTAAGTATCTAAAACGAGGAACAATGTATGAGTAAAGTTTTGATCTCACTGACTCAAATATAAAAAAGAGAATTTTTTGGTGCTGAAGGCTCACACCTTTACTACACTCTGACTACATGTAATGTAAAGTAACGACTAGTCGACTATTAAATTAGTCGTCGATTAGTCGACTAATTGAAGCAGACCTATTATCACACACTTCATAAACAACAACTGGAGGGAAACTTACGGCCTGCAGCCAGCACTGAGAGACCACATGCACCCCCCTCTCCTTGGCTCCTTTGTATTCACGGCTGTTGTCGCCCACCCGGCCCTGGTAGATGTAGTGCGTCACCGTGTCGTCAAAAGCCCACCTGTAAAAAAAAACAAGAAACGGGTTAGATTTCATTTTCATGAAATAAATATATCGTCATAATCTAAAGAAAATCGTGTTTTAAAATGCTCTTTTTTCTCATGATGGAGAACATATACCAAATAATTTAAGATTAAAACTGACTTTTTCTTTATTGAAATTGTAATGGATTAAATTCAGTCGAAAACCGGCGGTTCGAAAAAACTCAGATTTGTGACTCAACAGCCATGGGCGGGGCTAAAGTCTCCTTCTCCGCTACAATTCTTAAAAAAACAAACAGATTTGTTTTCCTCGTCTGAGCATCGCTATCAGACTCTAAACTGCACTTCATGATAGCTCTGATACCACTCGCCGTTTTTGTTCTACGCTAATATTAGCATGAGCTTGTGAGGTGCTATAAGCTAGCAGAAGAGACGACAAACTAAATTAAATCAATTTTTATATAAGCTTGTTTTTTGATAAAAGTAAAAACAAATAAACAATGAAACATTGAAATAAGGAATATTAATTGAAATAAATTATTAGTAGTCTAGTGAAAATTCATAAAACATGATAAAATAGAGGGCTGCACGGTGGCGCAGGTGGTTAGCGCTCTTGCCTCACAGCGAGAAGGCCCCGGTTCGAATCCCGGCTGGGACCTTTCTGTGTGGAGTTTGCATGTTCTCCCCGTGCATGCGTGGGTTTTCACCGGGGACTCCGGCTTCCTCCCACCGTCCAAAAACATGCTTCATAGGTTAATTGGTGACTCTAAATTGTCCCTAGGTGTGAATGTGAGAGTGTATGTGTGTGTGATTGAGGCCCTGCGACAGACTGGCGACCTGTCCAGGGTGTACCCCGCCTTCGCCCATCAGTAGCCGGGATAGGCTCCGGCACCCCCGCGACCCCGAAAGGGAGGAAGCGGTCAAGAAGATGGATGGATGGATGATAAAATAGATAAATAAATATGAAAATAATCTAATAAAAGTAATAAAAGGTTAAAAATATGGGTTTTGAGCCTTTTCTTTAAATAATCTATGCTCTCTGCAGCTCTAGGGGTTTGATTTGAGCTTTTTTGTTAGTTTAAACATGTTCACCAAAATGCTGAAACAAATTAATAAGTGAATTCACACCTTAAATGAACTAAAATCAGAGTTTTCCTCTAAAATATACTGAATAAATATAATAAAACAGTAAATGTGATGAAACAACAACAGAGAAATTCATAATTTCAAAGTTTTGACATACTTTTGATGTTAAAAGACAAGATTTAAAAGGGTAGGCATCAGCAGTAAAGACAAGTTTTGATCAAATGTCTTAAATTGAATTTTTAAAACACGTTTAAAAGGAACTTGGAATAAAAGAGCTTGTTGTGTGGTTCACTGCAGCCTAACATGAATGAGAAGTCAATCTTATTAGTCATTGAAAAGGTGATATATAATGAATGCGTGATTGTAATGTTGGGACGTTGAGAGATGTAGATGATCTAAAGATAAAGCTGCAGTCAAAACTGTTCGTGTGCCTCGGATTCAACCAGCCAAATGAGGAATTTATGCCATTATTAAAAGACCAAAGGTAAACATTTTACAATAGAAAGAAGTAAAGTTGTTAGTTAAACTACCTTATGAAAGCTTCATGCTGAAGGTGTAAGAAAAAGTGACAGAACATCAGAAATAAGTATGAATGGTTTTGAGTAATGAAGAGTCAAAAACCTGAAGTCTGCTCCAAGCGAGGCGGCGACGGCGTTCAGTTCAGTCTGCATTCTGCTCAGCTTCTTTCCCACACAGACCACAACTCCCACCAGCGGTCCGGCTTCTTTCTGTGGCTCCTTCTGAGGAAAACAAAGTGTCATTTTTAAGACTCACTCTGATGAAAACTGTGTTTTTTTTTATCATATTCTTGAGGCATTTTTCTGAATATGAAGGACATTTATTAAGAAATGTATTTATTTATTTTTTAACTTGTCCTGTCCAACAGCTGAGCAAACAGAAACGAACCTCTAGTGCTAAACTTTATTTATTATTGATCAGTTTGTGTCTATTTTTCTTTTTTGTTGAACCGGAATACAATCCATGAAGATCTTCACTTCTTCGACCGAGCCGACATCCGAATCAGTGCCATACTGTTGGACATTTCTCATATTGATGACATTTTTATGTAGCAGCGGTGAAGATTTACGCTGGCGAGACACAGGGAGGGGGATCGGGGGTGGAGCATCAGAAGCCACGCCCCCTCAGAGGAGATTTTGGACATAGAGGCTTCAAATTACCATGAAAAATGTTGTTTTAAGATATTTAGGTTGTGGGATTTTGGTTAAAAACTTCATAATCATAATTAAAAAAGTAAAAAATAATAAATGTCAAATGAACATTAACACTTAAATAGCACTTTTGTGAAGTAACTTAAATAATAGGAAAAAAATAGCTATTGTTTAGTAAATATAGGTGATAATTAGTCATGTGAGAAAATGTACGTGATCTGTTCATGACATCCAGACTTCTAGTGGAGTATTTATCTCGAATAATAAGGTAGAAATGTAAAGAGCTGGTCATAATGTATGTTTATATTTTTTACTTGTGTATTTAATTAATGTTCTGTCCAGGGACTACAGATGAAAAAAAGATTTGGGCTAATTCTGGCCCGTTCTGGCCCACTGTGCATGTGAAACAAACTAATACATAAAATAAATAACATTAAACTAAATAACCGATATCGATTGAGTCATCATCCACGTGATTGGGCCTGATTTCGGATCAAGTGATTGGATTGGGACATCCTTACTAAAACTTACCTCTAAAAGGTTTGTAGTCTTTTAAAAGGATGATGGGATTGGGACTTTAAACACAAAAGGAACTAAACAACATACTCAGCGGGAAAATGTTGAGTTTACCTCCTCGTTGGTGCATTTTCCCAATTGGGGGCTTGCAGAAACTGCTTCCATTTCTGAGATATTATTCCTTGAGCTATTAGCCAAAGCTACTTTCAGATTCCTGTTGACGACGTCGGTCAGTGGAGTCTCCGCCTTCTCGCCGGGTTTCAACCTCCCGGCTGGCGTTTCCAAAGCTCCGAGTGCATCCTAAGGAGGAAAAAAAACACAAAAGATTCACATCAATATAGTAATGACGTCTTCCTTCTTCTGGTTTTGATGAATCCCAACCTTGACGTTGAAGGACGGCCGGAAGAGCTGATCTCTGCTGAGGAAGCGGGAGGGCGTGTCCAGCTGCAGCGACGCCTCCTTTCTTTTGCTGCTCTCTTTGGGAGTGCCGAGCCCGTCTTTGGGCTTCATCTCATCCAGAACGGAGCGAAACACTTTGCTCTGAAAGCGACCCAAATCTAGAGGGGTGACAGCTTTTCCGCTCTGCGGACCCGGCAGAGGGATTTCTGGAGAGTTACGAGCCGCCGGAGCCGGTTTCTGGGAACCGCCAACGAAGCTCTCGTCCTCCCTCTCTGTAGAGGAGGAGAACGTCAGAGAACAGATAATCCAAAATATAAATCTCCACAGACACAAATACTCTGAACCTGGTGAAGGAGGCAGATCAACCAGAAACTTCTCCTCTGCTGCCTTCTGTCCCGTTCGGGCCGATTCCAGAATCCAGAGCATACTCACAGCCGGGAGGCCCCACTTCTTTGCTGCCTGGTACTTTGTGCCGTCTGGACTCTGCAAAACCAGATGAGTGCTGGCCACCATGCCCTTCTTCTTAATGGCAAAGCGCACAAAGTAATCCTGGACACTGAAGCAGACAAAAGAGAAGGATCCACTTTAAAAGACACAGATTTAATCTTTAGAATTATCATTTTTTAATCTATTTTCAAAACGTTTTTTTGAGCCAAAAAAATGTAGAAAGCAGAGCGGTAGGAGTTCATTAGAAATTCATCTCTGAGATGTGGGCGGAAATGTTGGAGTAACCCCACCCGTCTGTGCACTCTCCTGCTAGCTTACAGCCCCTCACAACCTAAGTTCACAAAAATATTCGAGCTATTCAGTCGTACAAATATTTTTTGCCAGATAAAGGACAAGGAAAACAAAGACGTTCATGGATCTCTTTGTCTACTAGGAGCAGAGCAGGGAGCTTGTGGCCCGCTCAGAATATTTTTAACGTTACAAATACAAATACAAATACGTTACAAACTGGATATTTTGTCATAGTTTTCTGAAAGACCGACTCCAATAAAAATGTGTTTTTAACATGTTTTGAGTCATTTTTCTGAGTATTTCTTCATTCAAATTGTTGAGGCTCAGGAGCAGACGAAAAAAATGTCATTTTAAAACGCTTGTAGAGGTGGAGATGGTGAAAACTTCAGTGTTTTACTTCTTAACAAAAATTTAATTCTTGGTGTTGCCTTGAGGGGTACTTTTTAACCATAAAGAAAGGAATTAAAAAACAAAAAAATAAAAAAAAAATTATAAAAGAAATTTTAAAATGATTAATTAATTTAAATTACATAAATTAAATTACATTTAAATTAATTTAAAAAGAAACGTAACAAATTAATTACAAAAATTTAAAAATAAATTAAAAAAGGAATTAAAATCATAATAAAAAAAAAATTTAAAAAAAGAAATGTAAAAAAAACAATTAAAATTAAAAAAAAATTTTCATTTAAAAAGATTAAAAAAGAAAAACATTTAAGGCTCAGATATAATAATTCAAGACATTTTCAAAGCGGTATTTCCAAAATCATGAATTCAATACTTTTAAGATTTTTTAAGACCCCATGGGAACTCTGAAACTGTACGGCTGGATAACTCCAACATCTCTCGCCATTTTTGATGCACCAGAAGTATTACGGTGTTAGCTAGCAGGAGGAACTCGTTCTCATCCCAAACTCGTCACATATAGACGTTTGGTTAGAGACCCCCCCATGCTGTTCGTAAAATCAAAGGTCCGAAACCCTGGGAACATGGTACCAGATGGAAGAAAGTGTATAAAAAAAAAAAGGATGATAGGAAATGAGGGCAGGCTTACTCTGCATCAAAAGTCCTGCCCACAATTTAGTGGAAAATTTCTAATGAACTCCTGCCGCTCTGCAGAAACTATGTCCTAGAAAATGACAGGTTTTTGTCAAAAAAAAGCATAATTATAATTTAAAGACGACTGGATTTGATAAATCATAGTGGATCAGCCCGACTGTTAATGAAAACATTCAGCTCATCTTACTCGGCTCCGACATGCTTGGCCAGCTCGATCAAAGACTCCCTCTCTGCTCCGATGAACTGGCTGACTGAGAGAACGCAGCCCTCCAGAGGAAAGCAGCCCTCCCTCACAGCCACAGGCGTGAACAGCGGGTTGGAGGACGGCGCCAGAACACTCTCCTTCTCCACGCACACGGCCTGGAGCGGAACGCCAAAGAACATGTGAGAAATCCAGGATTTCCAGAGGAACATGACGAGGTTTTGTTCTTACCAGCCACGTGTCCGTGACCACCTCGTCTACTGTGGCCTCAACCGAGCATCCCAGCAGAGGAACCACGGCGTAGTCGGCCACCACGCGAGAGCGGCCAGCCAGCACTTTTCCTCCGTGTTCAATCGCCAGCGAGGAAAGCTGCGCCTCGGCCTCGCCGCCAAAGCCCACGAAAAGAAAAGACTTCCCAGAAAACAGTTCGGTCCCGCAGAATTCCTGCAGAGTCGAGTCCTGCTCCGCTCCTCTGGAGAGGCTGGGAGGCCGAGGGTGAACTTCTGCAGCGACAGACTTCCTGCTGCTGCAATCAGCAGCTGGTGGAGGCATGTCAACTGGAGGACGAAACATTTACCGTCACATCCACTGAACCGAGTGAGCCCGATTTATTCAAATAAGTCTTCAATAACAGATCCGTACCCACGGTGGGATCATCATCCATGTACTGGGAGAGCAGGTCCTCCTCCAGCCGGCTTTGTTTGGGCGTGACGGGGCTGGAGAGAGGTGGACCGGCAGAAAGCCGAGGCTTCACCACGTGAGCGGCGGGCACAGGTGTAGAGTCGGGAGGCAGACAGTCGGGATGCAAGTACTCGGCTTCAGGGAGGAGTCTGCCTCTGGAGTAACTGTCCAGCAGCCACTGCACGGTGACGACGTGAGGTCTGAGAAGAACACAAGAACCGAGTCTTCACCCCCAAACCTGATCTGTGTTACAGGATCTAAACAGATAAACTTTATGGTTTCTCTATATTGTACCAAACTTGATTTCATTTTCAAACACAAAATAAAATAGTTAAATATTAGGATTAATATGACAGAAAAATGGTGACAAAGTGCTTGAAGAAAAATCCCATATTTAATTTTAAATTTACCTGCACAACCCTTGAAATCACATTTAAAACATTAAAGATTTCGAGACACAAAGGAGATGAATGTTTTTGCCAAACCTATAAACTGCTTTAGGAAGAAACTTGTTGAGCTCCTGGTCCAGCTCTCCCATCACCACGTGTGTGAGCTCCTCGCTCGGTTGGTTGAAACGCAAACCTCCGGCATTGTTGACGAGACGCCGCAGCTTCTCCAGCTTCTTCAGTGGAAAACCGCACAAATACAGCTGTGCAACAGCAAGCGCACAACGTTACACCCTTCACTTTCAATCGAGCATTGACAGTAAAAGTGAGCTGACGAACAGCGATCTACCTTACAGCCGTCCAGTAAATCCTCAGCAGGACAAACCGTGAGATCCAAACCCTCGATGGGGTCCGCCGTTTCCAGGCGGCTGATGGTGAAGGCCGTGTCGTTAACCGCCACGCTGGTGCTGACAGAAATGTTGCTCAAGCCCAAAAGCGAAGGACCGTCTAAAGGAGGCAGACACGTTTTGTGTTTGTAGAAAACATTCTCTTAAGGCGTAAACAGTGAATGTTGAGTCTTGCCTTCTTTCGTTCCGTTGCCAGTGGGGGTGGAGGTGTGCGGTCGGTTGGTGTGTGACGCCTGGCGCTCCACCGTGTACCGGCTCTCGTCCTGACAGAAACCTTTGTCTATGCTGTCGAACAGCCAATGCAGAGACACGCAGTACACGTTCCACTTACGAGCGCACTCGTACTTCTGACCTGAAACCAAACACCACAAGTTGTGAGAGCGGTATTACTAAATCTATTTTTTTAATAATGAAACACTTTTAAAAGAATTACAGGAAAACAACCAACTAAGAGGTTAATTCTAAAGCTAGTTCTCTGTTTAAAACTGAAACATCTGTTATAAAATTGAACCAAATTGTGGGTAAAGTGAATCGTTGCATCTCTACTCTCTGCAATTATTTACTAAGAAAGTGCAAAACTGTGTGATGTGCTAAATTTAATATTGTTTTTTGACATCACAACAGGCTCACTATGATTCTCATTGTTTCTTGCTTTTTATCAAATTTTAAAACGATTTTTCAGATTTTTTTTTTTTTAATAATACACAAATTATTTATGTCAAACAAAAACAAAACTATGAGGTTTAGGTTGAGGTTTGAGCTGAATTGTGGTGGAAGTGAATTGTTGCATCATTATTATTAGCACAGCATCAGCGTTGACAGAAAGTGAAAGTAAATTGATCTAGTTTGATTTATTTTAGTATTTATATACATTTTAATAGGAAGATTATTTTAATCTAGCACTTTGTTTTATACTTTTCCTTATATTTTTTTGTTCTTGCTTCTGCACGAGTGTACAATAACAAATAAAGACTATTCTATTCGAATTATCGTGTGATTATAATGATAAAAACATCTTTCATCATGACAATATTTGGGAGATAAAGCTTGTAAAATAGCAGTAATGTGTATTAGAGTAAAATACACTAATATACAAAATATATATATTTTAACTTTTTATTTAAAGGTTAAATATTAACTTTAGAATATGACAAAAAAAATGACTAATATGTTAAACAATTAGTAAGCATGTTAGTGAGCATTTATGAAGATAACAACGTATCAGGTAATTCAATTCAATTTTATTTACATTGCCCAATATCACAAAAACAGCTGCTTCATTAATTTTCATGCCCGTGATTTTATATCAATTGGTCGATCTTTAAATATAAACAATAAATATCTAAACCAAACAACTAAATTAAACTGGTAACTGCTTTAAAAATACAGGTTTTTTTCAACCATTGTAAAATATTTTCAAATATTTTCAGGTCTCACCTGTTGGTTCACTGACGATGAGGTGCGTGCACTCATTCATTTTGAGCTGGCCGGTGTATTTGGCGCCGTGCTGTTCACAGACGCGCTGCACCTCTTTGCGTTCTGCGCTGGACAGGCCCGTCACACAAACAGTGCAGCCCATCAGCACCGGACACAAATATACATCCAGAGGCAAGTCTGTGTATCTAAAAAGACTGAAGAGAGAATACAAAATGTAAATTTACAGGAAAATGTATAACTTATTTGATGAAAAAGCTGTAAGCTACTCATGTGGGAGTGAAAAACTGTAAAAAGAGGAACAAAAAAAAACTATCAGCTTTTAGAATGAAGTTTTATGCAATAATGATCACAAATGAGCGCATATGTGATAATAACATAAAAAAATATTACTACAAATGAATCAGGGACTTTCATACCAATCCTGAGACTTTTCCCAGCAGGTTTTGACCCATGCGGGTAAGAGGATGGGTTTACCCAAGTTGGCGGCCACCAGATATTTTTTGCTTCCAACCTCTCCTGCAATTAAATGTGTGACGGACACATTAAGATCCAGACAGGCCCGTCCGCCCATGAGCTGCACTAGATCCATCACATCCACCTGCAGAGTGAGACAAAAAATAAACATTAACATTGTTAGGGATGAAGATACTAAACCTATGGTAAAATCATCGTAACAGAAAAACACCAGAATTGTGTTTTGGTGGTCCATTTAGCCTGCAGTACACCCCACAATGATTTTATTTGAAAGAAAAAGGTGTTTTGGTTCTTATGGGTTAATGTCAGTTTATGAGTTCATGATTAGATTTTGATTTAAACTTTATTTTAAAGAAAAGTTCCTATTCGTTTAATTGCTAAAAACAGTTTTTGCACAACTGGCGATTTGATCTAAGCAAAAGTAGAAATGTCAATAATTCAATTATTATATTCTCTGCATCAAAAAACAAACAGAAAAGCTGTATGTGCCAAATAAATTTGTCTGTTTTAAAGGGAAAATAATCCACAGATTTGATGAATTTGTGTCCCATCAAACCAGTAAACTAGTTTTTAAAACTTTAAAATATCCGTGCAATACATGAAAATTACACAACTATAATAAAATGGCAAAACAGCAACAACTTTTTTTTAAAGAATGACTAGGACTCACTCGTGCAGCTTTTTCCAGGCTGGTGCAGGAAATGGTGACATCAGCCATGGCCATGTTATAGACGGGCTTCTCTGCTTTTGGGACGCAGCGCTGCTGCTGCAGGCAGTACAACACCACCAAGGGGCTCACGATTCTGCAGCCAAGCTGCACGGCACAGAGAAAGAATCATTTCCAAGAGTTCAAAGGAATCCTCTTAAGAATTTTGGCTTCACTAACAAACCTTCTTGCAGTGCAGAAATGCTTTAGTTGTAAAACTGCTGAAAACAAACAGAGACTTGTCCTTCTCTTCCATCTTTAAAACATCTTCCTCTTTAACCTTCTTTAAATACTTCTCAGACTGCAGCTCCAAAATGGCCTGTTAGAATATGACAACAAAAATACATAAATGAACATCTAGGGGGGAAAATTCTGCAGAAAGGAGCATACAGTTGTATTTACCTCATAGGCTTTAGCAGCATATTCTGTATTGGATCTTTTACTCTCCACAAACTTCACAATGAAGCGCTCCTTTTCCACTTTGGACATGTTGAGTCTACACAACAGTCAAAATAAAAGTTGGAACGTTGTTATTTGAGCAGCTTTCTCAAGATTCAGGAAAAAATAAAGGCAAATAAACATATTTAAAAGGTAAATTTTATTAAACAGTGAGGACAAAAGCCTAAAAAGTATAATTTTAATTGTGGACACGATAATAAATGTAGCATTTAGGAAGCTGCTACAATCTGGGACAGTAGAGTCAGCTAATATCTTAATTAATATGTTAGCACTTGGCGCTAGCTGTTCTTTATTCTAGCTAAATGTTAAGTAAAATTACCCCAATTGGTTCAAAAAACACACCAAAAAAAAAAAATCCCCGTCAATATGACAAAATGTTATACAGTATAGAACCCAAGAACTAGCCTTACACAATAGAACGTTGGTAACTACTTACCTTCTACAAATCCGCTTAAACTAGTCCTCTAAAAAGGCTGCAATACAGATAGTATTTAATCAAGATTCCAGTGTAATTTTAACATAACTTTTAAAAAGTTTTAAGGAATTGCTAGAGTGATACTTTCACTTCTAAGTCAAAACTAGCTAAATAGAAAACGTCACATCGGGTTAGCTAACATTCAAATTGTCATGACTTTGTAAAAAAATGAAAAATACTAAAGTATCAATTTACATTCGTAAAGTTAGTGTTAAACACTCTCTTTTTCCAGTAAATAATAAATACATTGACATAAATACACAGCTTAATACTAATAAAAAGAAAAACTCAGCCAAAATGAAATGCAGTTATTTGTTGACATTATTCGCGCCTTTCGGCGTAACTTCCGGTGTTACTCCGTAATGCGTCCGAGTGGAATCAAGAGCTCGTTCTTTACGGCCAGTGCGCATGCGCACATATTTAAGTGTAAAACTCACCCGCTCAGTTAAATGTTAGATCTTTTAACCCTTCCGCTCCCTTCGGGGTCCAGTTGACTCCAACCACATATTGATATGTGATTCCTTCCATGACAAAGGTGGACAGGATTTTATGTCTGTCATGGACATTAGTGAAACTCAAAAATCAAAGATAAAAAAAAGTTCAGCGCACTGTCTTGGGGGGTCCAGATGACCCCACTTTTAATGTAAACAAACTAAGGAGAGCAGAAGGGTTACACATGTAACAATTAAGTTAAGAAATTAAAATTATTTGCAAGTACAAGTTAAAAAAAAGTCCTGCCCAGTTTGTGATATATATGTTAAATATTAACAAATTGTTTTTTTATTGTTCCCACCAAAACAAATTATTTTTGGAACAATTTAGAATATTTTTTTTACCTTTTTAATTTAATAAATAAATAACACCAATATAAAATCACTAGAAAAGCAAATTGTAATTCATATTTAAAATCACGTAAAAATAAAATGTTTAAGTTTAATTTATTAAATATTTCTACTGTAGTGTGGCATTAATTACCCCAAATTCGTAAAAGAAACTCGATAGGAAAGAAAAAAAATTAATCTTACTCTGTCAAAAAAAAAATATACAGAGGGAATTGCCTAAAATCTAATGATTTTCACCAAATGTAAAACATTTAATATTTTGATTATCAGTATAAAAAACAGAAATACACATACAAAGAACAACACTGTGGGTTCCCTTTTATTCTTAAAATTTTATGTACAAGTGTGACAGATTTTTTTTATTTTAAATGTACATTCATGTAGAAAGTTTATATACGCAATATTACATGGAACATTTCACAAATTGCACTAGTCTTTCACAAAGATTCATAATCAGTCATTCATCACGTCAGCAGAAGCTCAATTCCGGTGGTTAATTTTCCATTTATAAATATTCTAGTGCTTTTTGCTTTCTGGGAGGAGAAATTACTTAAAAAGTCAGGGAAGAGGATTAAACTTTAGAGAAAACAGAGTGAATGATGAGGAATAAAAGGCTGGACATCAAAGAGAGCAGATTGGTGTCTTGATCATCATTTGTTCATGTGGAAATCGAACAGAGGAGTCATCCTTTTCCCATTTCTGCCGTATTTGTTAACTACGTGTTTATGTGAGAGGCGCACAGGTCCAGATACAATGAAGGCAAATCCCCTCAGAATGTAATTTCAGTTAAACCCCTCAGAATTTGACAGAAGAAACTAAATGAAAGGAGGAAAGAAAAACAAAATCCCTAAATAACAAGCCTTGGTTTCCTAGAAAAAAATCTTGAGTAAAAAATATATTCATACAAAAGTAAACTTTTTCTGCTGTTGGAAAAAAACAAGAAAAATTTAATAGAAACAAAACAGATGTGGTCACTAAAAAGCAAAAAGTTTCTGAAGACTTCCGTGTGTAATTTTCTTTTCTCTTTTGAAAGGAGGGAGATTGGTGTCTGAAAGGTTTTGTGACAGTTAAGTAAAGGCCCGCTCTTCTTCTTTTCCTTCTCCGTGACCTTTTCTGCTGACCAAACAGTCCGTTGGTGAGGCTGCAGGGCGGTCCGAGCGCCTGAGCGGGACCGCGCCCCGCGTCTTCAGCCGAGGTCTCCGATGTCGTTGTCCACGGGGGGTGGGACGCTGGATAAAACTGTGGTGCCAGTTCCTGCTGTTAGGTAACCCGCCACTCCTGGACCTGCAATCAAAAGTGTCCAGAGTAAGTAATCGCACAGAAATAGCTTTTTTTTAAGGAATTACTATCAAAACACACCTTAAACTTCGAACTGACTTCCGATGATTCACAGAATTTGCTGGAATTAAACTTTTTAGAGAGTGTAGATTCTCAACTTAAAGATTAAAGCGGCGTCGCTTGGTCTGCAGGTGCTACCTGCCCCCGACTGAGCGGCTGCTACATGCCCCTCCCCCTCCTGTTCTGCTCATGCCATGTGACAAATTCTTAAAAAAAAACACCACTTTTTTAAAAATGGCAGCTTTTCTGTTGGTTTTTCTCCATAGCAACCATTTGATTTTTTGGTCACCTGGAGGTGACGAGGAGGTCCATGTAATTTTTAGAAGAATCGGTAAAAGTAATTTTTAAAATTTCCTTAGCAACTGAGGTTTTTTGCTCACCACGTCCACATTCCTTGTATGTTCATATCATATGTCATATTTTTTTGTTCAGCTTGAGTCACAGATTCATATATTAAATTTTTAGAATATTCCGGTAAAAGAAATGTTAGCAACAGGAGAACGTCACTTTTGCTAGCTAGGCATGTTAACTGGTTAAAAATCTACAAACTTTAAACAAACATTTTTAACTTCAAGTGGCTTCTCAATGATGTTCAAGGAGTTAGGAGTCGAATTATAGAAATCTCTAGAAGAGTTAAAAACTTTTTTTTTAGAAAAATTCAAGATGGCGACCTCTTCCTTGGGTCAAAGGTCAGCAAAACTTCCATTGTGGTTGTAGACTTAAGCTGGCGGCATGTGTGTGAAATTTTGTAAAGATCACTCAAACAAAAAAATGTTTTTATATTAAAAATCGTCAAATGTAACACAAAA
>NC_050531.1:5077935-5094228 GCF_002922805.2 Oryzias melastigma | reverse complement strand
TCAAACAAAACATGTTTTTATATTAAAAATCGTCAAATGTAACACAAAATGGCCGCCAAGTCATAGATCTTGCGGCAATCCAATAATAATTTCCAAACTTCCTTTGGATATCCCAGACAAAAGTGTTTTGGTGTCGTCGGTGGATTTAAAGAAAATTGTTGAGCCCCATTCAGAGATTATGACCTCAATTTTTTTTTTACTTTTTTGCTGCTGTGATGTCATCGTTATTATTGGGTGGGGGTTGTTACTACACCAGAAACATGATACCTAACAGGACTTTTCAAGTTTTGGACATTTTCAAAGAAAATTAGTACGAATGATGTCAATGAGTTACTGGAGAATGAAGAAAACATGAATTTAAAAAGCTGCAAATCAGGGAACAGTTTTAAGGATTTTCAGATGTTAGTTGCTTTATTTTGAAACTCAGAGACACCAGATCTGAGGTGGAACTGACATTTTCAGAGTTGTTAGATGAAAAGGTGTGAATGAAACAAGCATAGGTGGCGAACAGGAAATGAATCGGGAGCCAGGTGGGAGTCTACCTGCTTCAGAGCAAGCGAGAGGAGGGCTGTGAGGACCCAGTTCTGGAGTCTAGAGCCCACCTCGCAGTGGGCTGCTGGCGGCCAGGAGAGAAGGAGTGGAAACCCCTAAGAAGGAAATGCAGGTGGAAGACAAAGAGGAAGGGAAGAACCAGGAAGTTACAGGACAGGAAGAGGGTGGCTGGGTTTGAGCGTCAAGTCAGGAATCAGCAAGGTTTTTTTTTTTTAAGGGGTAAAGCAGATCACCACAGATAATACTTACCTTGTAAGAAAATTGAACAAGTTGCTCGTTCAATTAGTTATTTAAAAAATTACCTGTAAGGTAGCCGGCTGTCTGAGAATCTGAGATGAAAAGGTCGTGTTTCTGGTCTTTGAAGGCACTCCACACTGAGGACTTTGAAAGGATTTCGTTCACCTGTAAAGTATAAATTAGAAACCAGTGACACAAACAACCCTAGAATCAAATAATATTAGTCTGAAGGACGTCCTCATACCTGCTCTCCGTACTGCAGACTGCGAGTCATGGACTTCAGAGCTTTAACTATCTGGGCTTTAGTGGCTGAAGGGTTTTCTATCGTCTCCAGACCGACTCCTTCCAGTAACTTCAGGAGGTACGGAACTAAATCCACTCTCAGAGCCTGTTCACATCACTCTGTCAGAATGTTTTTAAAATAAAGTAAATTTAGTTAGAAAAATAAAAGAATACCTGAGCCACCAGATCCGTCTGCTCCTTCTGAAACATGCGGTTAAGAGCTTCACAGGCCACGCCCGCCATGTCTGCGCGGACTTTCATGGCGGCCATCAGAGGACCGATCGTCTCCAGAGACGCCATGGAGCGAACGCAGAGCTGTAGGAAACAATTTTAGTCTGTGTTTTAGAAGAAAATATGCTCAAAAGTCTCTGACATGTTTACTGGACATAAATAACTGAAATGTTCACAGTGAAACACATTTAAAATGACGTATATATATTTGTTTTTTTGTTTCTCAGTTGTCAATACAAATAATGGATGATTTAAAAGGTTGAAAAGAAAGAAGCAGAAGGAACAACCCTTAGGCTCCTTTATACAAAATACAACGATAACACAGTGGTCGGAATTTTTTATGTAGATCAGCTAAAAAAAACTTAAATAACTTGAAAGCTAAAAATGTGATTTCTTGCCTCGTTGTCTGATAAGACGTGGATGACGCGGATGGAGCTCTTGGGGATGGCGTTGTTCTTGTGGTTGAGCGCCGCTATGATGCGAGGAAGGTGACCCAGAGGAGGAACCTGGTCAGCCAACTGGCTCTGCGTGCTGAACAGGCAGACGGTTGCCGTGGTAACCGTCTCCAGGGCCTCACCCTGCAGGGGGATCCACACGTCAGTGAGAAAAGGTTGTGGTTCTCCTTTGAAAGTTTCGTGCTGAAGGAGCTCACGTTGGGGTTGTTTTTCTCCAGCAGTTCGGTCAACGTTTCGAGGAGAGAAACCAGGAACTCTCGCGGCTTGCGTAGCACCCAGCCGGGCTGAGCGATGAAGATGCGCAGGAAGACTCCGCCCACCTCCAGCTCGCCCTGCCCAGCTCCGTACGCCACAGTGAAGTCATCCGGTAACTGAACACACGAGAACGCTCGTTTATGCATCTAAAACAAAAACTGGAGCCAGAAAATAATTCCAATCCTTACTTTCCAGTTCACATCAGGATTATCCTTCTGCTGTTTAAAGTGACTAAAAAAAACAAAAGCTACAGTTAAACGAGGAACAACCGGCAAACCAAAGACAACACAAAGTAAAACGTACTCCAGCATCATCTCCCGCACGGTGGTGGACACTTTTTCCCTGGAGCCGTCATTCCAGATGAGCTCCGGGTTCTCGTGAGTTCCTTCAAAAATATGAACCGCCGCCTCCGCGTTGTCTCGCATAGCGTCCATGAAAACGCCCGGAAG
The DNA here is from genome assembly GCF_002922805.2 of Oryzias melastigma. Taxonomy (NCBI): domain Eukaryota; kingdom Metazoa; phylum Chordata; class Actinopteri; order Beloniformes; family Adrianichthyidae; genus Oryzias; species Oryzias melastigma. Next base: position 5,091,767 of record NC_050531.1, on the reverse strand, counting down.
GAAACGCATTAGTGTCAGACGCACCTGAGCGGGGAGCGAACGGTGAAAACGTTGAGCAGAGTGAAGACCGAACAAGACAAATGAGTTTGTCCAGACCGACCTTTGGTCCAACCAGCTTGTCTGAGGTCATCTTGGAGAAGAGTTCTGCGGTTTGAGTGCGAACCTGAGGGTGTGTGCAGTTACAGAAGAGGTCCAGTAAGTAGATGAGAGCACCTGTGGGGTCAGGAAAACTCACGTAAGCTTTCATGGAAACATTCAGTTTTTAGAAGGAAAAAAGAAAACCACCGCCTCTGACCTTTGGCCATAGCCTCTTTGACAATTTTTGTGTTTGACGTGAGCGCGTGGAGGGTTTCCAACACCAACTGTCGGCCTAAAGGATGCAACAAAGTTAGTAACTATACAATTGAAAGAAAGAGGGTAAAACTCAATCCCACAGGGGGCCAAAATCCACATCACATCTTAAGGATGAACAGTCTAAAAGTAAATTTTTAAAACTTTAAAAACGTAACTTTTTAACATAAATATTTACTAAATTACCCGTGATAATGCTAGTGTGAATGCTGTAAGCTGTATTTGGCCGCAGAGGATGCTAGTGCTGATAGCTGAAAACGCTGAAACTGATAGCAAACTAAAGTATTAGATAAATGACAAATTAGCCTAAAAAACAAACAAAAAAAAAACCTAGTTCAGCCAAATAGCTAACGAGTAAATATTAGCCTAACTCCAAAATACCCTAAAAAAAAATGGAAAAAAGCTAAAATTAGCCAAAACAGCTAGCATGCAAATATTAGCCTAACTCAAAAATACCCCCCCAAAATGAAAAAAAGGCTAAATTAGCAAAAACAATTAGCATGTAAATAACAGTCTAACTCCAAAATATCCTAAAACAAAGGAAAAAAGCCTAAACTAGCCAAAACAGCTAGCGTGTGAATATTAGCCGAACTCTAAAATACTCTAAAAAAAATAGCCAAAGTTAGCCAAAACAGCTAGCTTATAGCTGAAATATTAATTTAACTTCAAAATAGCCCTTAAAAGTTGAAAAACTGCCTAAATTAGCCAAAACAGCTAGCATTTAAATAACAGTCTAACTCCAAAATATCCTATAAAACCAGAAAAAAGCCTAAGCTAGCCAAAACAGCTAACGAGTAAATATTAGCCTAACTCCAAAATATCCTAAAAAAAGCGGAAAACATCCTAAATTAGCCAAAACACCAAGCTTAAAGGCTGAAATAGTAGCTTGACTTCAAAATAGCCTAAATATTTGAAAAAAAGCCTAAATTAGCCAAAACAGCTAGCATGTAAATAACAGTCTAACTCCAAAATATCCTAAAAAAGTGGAAAAAAGCCTAGATTAGCCAAAACAGCTAGCATTTTGCTTTAAGCATTTTGCTTTAATATTAGCTTAACTTCAAAATAGCCCAAAAAATTGAAAAAAAAAATAAATCAGCCAAAAAAGCTAGAATGTAGCTGAAATATTAGCTAAACTACAAAAGAGCAAAAAAAATCTCAGTAAATGCCAAAATAATCCAAAAAGCTAGCAGAATACCAAACTTTAAAACTAACTTTTTTACATAATTATGAATAATAAAAAGACAGGAATATTATTCCAGAATAAATTAACTTAAACCTTAAATAACTTTTAATATTTTACTCTCCATAAACATATATTTTGTCAAAATCATACAAGTTAGAAATGAGAAATGAACATTAATAACAATAAAATGATCTGGAGGGCCGCATATAATTACCCAGAGGGCCGGATTCGGCCCCCGGGCCTTGTGCTTTAAACAGACGATTAAACGGTGAAGTTTCTTACTGGAAGGAAGGGAATGCAGCAGCAGCAACAGGTTGGACAACACCATGGACTCTGCAATGTTGCTGACACATTCCTGGTTCGACGTCACCGTACTGACGACCTTAACAAAAACACCACAACCATTACAACCCGCTGGGGTTTACAGACGAGAGGACTCAAAGACGTACCTCCAGAACCAGCTGCTGCACTCTGCCAGCTCCGTGAACGCGCAGCAACGAGAAGAGAAGCTTGAAATGTCCGATGCACTCCGTCTCTGAACCTGAGCGTAGAAAGAGATGTAACAGGATTCCTCTGAGGAGCTCCGCGCTCTGATGTCGTCGCTCTTACCTGGGTTGTTCTTGATAACGTTGCGGAGAGCTTCTAAAGCCATCTCAGCGAAGCGAAGCCTCTCCGCGTGCTGCTGGGACTCCACCTTGTTGCTGTGACTCATGGCTAGCAGAGTGTGGAGGTACTGGGCCTGGGAGCCCACGTAGTCCAGCAAGCTGGCAGCAAACGCTTTGGGATACTAAATACAGACACAAATTCACATATTTATTTATGCTTATTAACATATTTTTTGGAGTACAAGTGATGCTTTTTAGCATAGTTCAAAATTCATACTTAGGTGCCACTAATGTGTGATTTTTGAAAACTCAATTGGCTCATTTATTTGTTATTTTCCCACCAACAACCACTAGAGGGCACCAGTATATCAGTATTTACTACTGACAGTAACAGAAGAAGCACCGTCCAAAACAAACATAAAATTTTGAACTATATTATATTTTCTTGTATTATTATTCTTGTTTTTTATTTTTTTTCCTTCCTCGTACTAATGCAGAAATCCATGTACCGATAATATAAGTGCAAGAAAATATCAATTTAGTGAAATATTGCGATAATTTATTCGACGATATTTATAAGGCCAAGGCGACAGTTAAATAATTATTTAAAAGCAAACATATAGTTCAGTCTTACTTTTGTTTTCCACTTAAATATGACCTAAATTATCAAAATAAAAGCACCATGAATTTGTTTGGTTAAAAGCAACTTGTTTATGAGATACAGTTGAATTGCTTAAAGTAACCAACCCCTAAATCAACTGTTGATTTATATACATGGGGCTTTTAAGGTGCTTTCTGTTGGTCATTGTCAAATATTTGACTAATTAAAATAAACTTGTTTAATTCTTGAAAATATCCGTTCATGTGCTGCCCCCCGCAGGTTGAAACGAGGTATTACAGTTGAATTTCGTGATTGGTCAAACCATTTACGTCATTTCAGAAGTCCCACGTCATGATCTGCAGCTCCAGTAATGATAACAGTCCTGCCCCCCAAGCCCCACCCCTCCGACTGGATCTTCGCATTTCGGCTGTGGGCGGAGTCAGCCTCCAACTTCCTTGTTTGGTTACCCTTTAATGTTCTGATCCTTAAATAACATGTATTTTACAAATTATAAAGTATTAAAACTCAGATAATTCTTAAGTCATAATTAAAAAATAGTGATGTATTGTCTGGTACGGTTTATAGTATTGTTACACAAACATCGTATCACCATATGCTAAAAACTTTTAACGGTAGCTCCTCCCACATGCAACAGGAGTGTCTAGTTTACAAACACATTTTTGGAGAGGCGTTGACCATCGAATGTGACAGAATGTTGCAAATTTAAAGCGTGAATCAGTGTGAATGCAGCATTACGCCGGGCTTGACAGTATTGTTTAGAAGCGTAGTATTTGTCTCCCTAAAGTTTGACATTTATATAGTATTTTCCTTTTTTACTATGCTTTTTTTTCCAACGACTTATAGCCCAAAAATATGATGAGCTAAAACTTAATATTTGTAGCTGTCTTGGCATAAATGAACAAAATTCGGGGTGTCAAATTACAACATTAATTGTGATTAATTAATAAAACATTTTAGCAAGTTCTTTTTTTCTTAAATCTTTTGCTTCTATAAATTATGTTCATGTCTGATAATGAACACCAGGATGAGCATTATAATCTTTAACTTTGAAACAAAGTCACAAATTTAAATAAAAATACCTTTTTACAGCAATTATTAGGTGAAAATATTTTAGATGAAATTAGAATAATCAATAATTGCACAAAAAAATTAATTGTATGACAGCACTAACCAGAATGCTCATATTTTAAGTCACAAAGACGGACCGACTGACCTCTAGGGGGAACGTAGGCTGCTCGTTGTAAACTCGCACAAAGATCTCCCCCACGATGAGCTCTTTGCTGTGATCGCTGAACAGGAACTCTGCACCGAAGCTTTTATCATTTTCTCCCTGTGAAGGAGAAGGACTCGTGAAGGACGATCCGGGACTATAAATGCACATTTACAGTCACACCTCACCCTCTTGATGTTCCCCTCCTGTTGGGCCTCCAGGAACTCCAGCAGCTCGGCTCGGGTTCCGTTGTTCCAGATCAGGTAGGGGTTTTCAGAGTTGCTGTTCAGCAGCTTCAAGACCTGAACGGACAGAAATGATCATCAGAGACGGTTTTCTTTGGAGAACTGAGGTCTTTGAGTCCGAACAACCTCAGCGGGAGTTCCCGTTCCCAGCTTCCTGGAGATGTACGGCGTGAGCATGGCGGCTAGGCTCTTGCGGATGGTGGGGTTCTCGGGTGGGGTGCCCTCGACGCCGTTGGTCTCTGAAACTGGATTGCTGCCGTCTGGCGTGGGGGGCGTCGGCGCGAAGCCTCCGAGGCGGCTGAGAGCCACCAGGCTGAGCTTGGCCAGGTTGTTGGCCACTTCCTGCTGGTTGGTGTCCTGGTTGGCCTGAACGCCGCTCTCCTCCAGGGTGTAGTCGTAGCCGAACAGGTAGACCAGAAGGTGCCAAAGCACGCCGGCGTGGTAGAGATGAGTCTGCAGGAAGAAGTCCACCGCAAAGGAGCTGACGCACTGAACCGCCAGAGCGGCGGTCTTTGGGAGAGTCTGGGAGGAAGGAAATATATATTACAAGTATATACGATTTTTCATTTGATCAAATTATGGTTCAGACGACTTAAAGACTAAATTTGACCTCTTCAAAGAAACAAAAATATTAAATTAAAGCCAACTTTACAAATACAAAAAATGATGGGAGCACATTTAAATCAAATAATTTGATTAGAAATATTGTTAATATTAGAAATCCAACGCTCTAACTTAATTAAAAGCAAGAGCAATTACAAGCAATTAAAGAAAGGACATACAGTATGTATACAAGCAAATTAAACCTTTCAAACGTTTCCGCTTCATTTGATAATTTTTGATTTGATCATATCCAGCTTTATACAGCATTATCGCGCTATAAGATACACAAAAAAGCTATGAGGGTGTCAGCCATTAACAGATTAGATTGTGTGCGCACACCTCTGAGTGTGTGTGGGTGCACCTGTGAATGTGTCCGCAGACCCGTGAGCGTGTAACCACACCTGTGAGCGTGTAACCACACCTGTGATCGTGTAACCACACCTGTGAGCGTGTGGGCGCATGTCAGTAAGGGCGCACCTGTGAGTGTGTCCGCAGACCCGTGAGCGTGTAACCACACCTGTGAGCGTGTAACCACACCTGTGAGCGTGTAACCACACCTGTGATCGTGTAACCACACCTGTGATCGTGTAACCACACCTGTGAGCGTGTGGGCGCATGTCAGTAAGGGCGCACCTGTGACTGTGTGCACACCTGTGAGTCTGTGTGGGCGCACCTGTGAGTGTATGCATGTCTGTGAGCGCCTTTTTAGTGTGTGGGCGCACCTGTAAGTGTGTGTACACGTGCCTGTGACTGTGTGCACACCTGGGTGTGTGTGCATGACAGACAGGATGGCGTGCTCTTTAGCTGCGCTCCCCCTGTTGGAAATTCTTGCAGCTCCTTTGTATTTAAAAGCTTCACATAAGTCAAATCGTCCAGGATTTCGCAACTTTCCACAACTATTAACGCAAATTCATGCAAACCCGAGATTTGCTCCTCACCCTTTAACTTTACCTTTTCACCGCAACTTTGACCAATCTACCGTGACAATAGTCATGGGTGACGATGCAGCTTTGTGACCGTTTCCCTTCTGACGCCTTCATGGGAGCCGTGTTTTTTTTATTAATCCTCTTTAGCCTTCTCTGTCTTTTTTTCTGNNNAAAAAAAAAAAAAAAAACGTACTTGGCCTTAAATTACCTTTAATTCATTGTGTTGAGGAAAAAAAAAATCAAAATTGTGACTTTAAAACTGTGAATCGAATTGTGTCTCGACTGAATCCCTTTTAAAATATTAAAACATTTAGATGCACAAAAGTAGACGGATTACTTCGAAGCGTCACTCTCACCTTTCCGTAGTACAGGATGTGACAGAGGTCACGGATGATGTTGGGCTGTTCGATGATCTTTTCTCTGCACTCTTCAAACTGGGCCGCCACGCTGTAGCACCTACAGGTATGCCCGCACACCTGTGGCAAAACGGCTTCAAAGTTACCCCAACAAGTCATAGAATCTGAGAGGAAATGCACCGTTCGAGGTGATTTACCTGCACCGCCATGTCCTCTGGTTTACTGGACGCCGTCAGAACAGCAACACAGCGAGAAAGCGCCTCCAACAAGATCTGAGGAAACAATTATTTATTGAAATGAGGACGAACGGTGAAGATGAAAGCGGACGTCGCAGTGCCGTACCTCGATGCCGTTCTCGCGGCGCAGCTCTTCGGCGTTCAGAGCCGAGCAGCTCACAGTGTGGAAGGCCAGTTCAGCAGCAGCCGGCAGCAGAGGCGACGTTTTGGAGAACAGCTGCTCGTCCTCCGTCTCCATGGTGATGGTTTTGATGAGCATGGGGTAGCCGGCATATTTGTACGGCTCCAGCTCTGTGGGTGGAAGCCACAGCGTTGGCAAAGTCACATAAACTCCTTTGACGAGGAGAAAAAGCAGTTTTCACCTTTTTTGTGCAGGTTGAACAGGATGCTCTGGGCTTTGAGGATGAGGATGATGTTCTCCGGGTCGGGGCCGTCCACGATTCGGGCAGACTTGGTGCAGAGGAACTCGTAGGCTTTGTTCACTTTCTCAAACATGTCCTGAAAACATAAACGTTTCTAAAGTTAAAATGTTCAGCTCTCACTGGCTGATATTTCAGCAGTTGTAGCCGTACACACCCTTCCCTCTGGATTCTTGTCGGGATGGTACTTCTGCGCCAGTCTGAAATACGCTTTTCTGATCTTACTTTCTTCATGTCTGCAAACAGGAAATGTTTATCTGTAGTGAAACTTGGGGAAAAAAAAGCTCAAAAAGTGAAATTCTTGCACTCACTGGCCCTGTCCTTTGGGGAGGTTGAGGACTTCGTAGGCGTCGTCCACGGACATGGATGGAGGCTTCTTCTCTACTTCTCTCTTCCAGGCTTCAAGAGTGTCTTTCAGCAGCTTCACCTGTTCAATTAAAAATGTAAACATAGCTACAGATAGGACACGAAACAAAAAAGTGAAGAAAGAGGAGCAAAAAGCTCCTACCGGATCTCGAATCGGCCAGTTGGGGAAGCGGGTGGTGTCGCACAGATGTCGGAGGTAGTAGATGTTGCAGAAGAGTTCGTTGTCCAGCTGAGGGAAGCTGATCACGGGAATGGGGCAGTACTGGTAAAGCGCTCTAGTGTTACTCTGCAGTCTGGGGCTGAAGTCAGCAATATGGGCGGCGATCTTCTCTATCATCATCCGCCTGAAATGTAGATCAAAAAATGAAATCAGGAGGCTAATCCGGTACATTGTGATGACTAAAATGATTTCCAACTGGAAAATAATTTTTAAAAAAATCATATCTTTGAACCAAACTCACTCGCTAAGCAGCCTCATTTGTAAGGCTGATCTGATTTGTATGTGACAAATTGATGTAAAAAAACACTTTTTTCAAAATGGCGGCTTTTCTGTTGGTTTTATCTCCATAGCAACCATTTTATGTTTTGGTCGCCTGGGGTCACCAAACAGATTGATATCAGTTTCATAACAATCGGCAAAAGTAAATTTTTGGATTTCCTTAGCAACTGAGGTTAGTTGCTAACCATGCCCACATTCCTAATATATTCATATGCCATGTAATATTATTCATTTCAGCTTTGGCCAGGGATCAATATATTAAATTTACACAATATTCTGTTAAAAACTGTGTGAGTATTAGGAAAACACCACTTTTGCGAACTCACTAAAAAACAATTTTTTTTTTCACAATTGGTTCCCAATGATGCCGAAGAAGTTAGGACATTTTGATTGTAGCTGCAACTCAAGTGTTTTTTTTTCTTTTGTGGAAATTCAAGACGTTGGCCTCTTTCCGAGGTCAAAGGTCGACGGTACCACAAAGTCATTGTAGACTTAAGCTGGCAACGTGCGTGAAACAAAAAGTTTATTTTCCCGTACTTGAAAATTGTAAAGTGTCAGATTTTGCCACAAAATGGCTGCCAAGCCGTGGGTTGTGTGGCCATCCCATAATAAGTTCCTTCGGATATCCCCGAAAAGTGCACATTGGTTTCATTAGCGGACATTTTTTCCCAAATTTAGTATTTTAGCCGAGTCAGCAGGTTTTCTTTGCTACGTTTTTTTGTTACCACGCCCACAATTTTAACTTTTCGTATGTTATATTCTTTAGTTCGGAATTAGACATTCCGATTAAAAAATGTGCGAGCTAGCTAAGATCGCACCTGTTGCAACCTTGTCACGAACACACTATTCACATTTCAAAACTTCGAATTCCAACATTTTTTTTCACAGTAGGTTCACAATTTTTCTTGAGAAATTACAAGATGATCGAAGAAAAACCCAAGGACAAGATTTTGTCTGTAGCTGGTACTAAAGGTGCCTTTTTTGAAAATTCAAGATGGCGGCCTCTTCCCAAAGTCAAAAGTCAATGAGGCTTCTGTGGTGGTTGTAGACTCAAGCTGAGGGCATGTTTGTGAAGTTTAGTCAAAATTAAAAAAAAAAGTTGTTTCCCATATTGTGGAAAAATGTGAAAATCAGCAAATTTCACACATCGCTACAAAATGGCCGCCAAGCTGTAGGTCGTTTTGCCATCATATAATAATTCCAAAATGACAATGATATATCCTCAACTCGTGCGTTTTGGTTTATGTATTTTTTTTGGCTCCATAAGCAAATTTCGGTCTATTTTTTTTTTGTTGCCGTGATGTCATCATCTGGGGGTGGGGCTTGTTCACTATGCCACAAAATTCATTTTCGGTGGGTATTACGTGTATGGATTTTTTCACTCAAAGACGTAGAAATGTTTCCAACTGCGAAAACAATCTGGTCCTTGCAGTCGCCGATGGTTGTATTCCATAAAAACACATTTTTTTACCTCATTTCACTGCTCCAGATGGCTTCAGGTGTGTCGAATTCCCCGAGGAATATCTCAGAGAAGCGTTCGGGGTCGTAGTTCTCCAGATAACAGACCATGGCCTCGGGTAAGACAGGACCCAGGACGCTCCGCTGCACAATGTCCTGACCTTTCGCCTGCGGAGCAGAACGTTTCCACGGTGAGGAGAGCGCAGGGTTTTTAAAGACCTCACAAACATCCAGATCCACCCTTACCTCCTCCGATTTGAAGGCCTGCTTCAGGTGAGTGTACTTCAAGAACCTAAAATTAAACAACGTTTAAAATTCAAGCTGTGATGTTTGTGTCCGGGCAGGAGAGGCTTACCTCGCCACAGGGAGAACGTTTGAGCCGGTGTACATCATGATGAAGAAGAAGATCCCCGTCAGATAGAGGCGCTGCAGGTTGGGGTTGTCCTGCATCACCAAGTACAGAAGGTTTGCAACCTTTTCCACCAGGATGGGGTCAAAGGTCAACAGCAGCTGGAAGCCGACAACAACAGAACGTTAAAATCAGCAGTAAAACTTTTATCTAATCAACCAAACTAGTGTTACCTGAACGATGTGTGGGAGACACGCGTTGTCACTGATCATCCTCTTGATCTTCGGTAGAGGTCGGATGATGGCGTTGTCTTGGTCCCTGGAGACAAAACGTACGTTGAATCTAGAGAAAACACGCCGTAGGAGTTTGAGCGAACAGAGCGGGGCGCCCCACCTGCTGGGGTAGTAGGAGCACATGGTGATGAGCATGTTGAGGATCAGCGTTGCCAGGTCGGACTCGTTCATCACTGCCTGTCCGGTGGCCAACAGGCACCACTTCAGCTGAGGGATGGCCTGTAGGGGGCGCCAACCGTCCATTCCTTGAGCCCAGCAGCGAGTTTTGGCGGTGAGGACGCCTGTGTTCCAAAATTCCTGCATCTGGATGGATTTAAGGAGGAAAAAAAGTCCATGATAAATATAATATATATATATTTTACAAAGAAATGTCCTGCAACCTGTATACACACGCAGAAACTCATGCACCCAAGTACCCGGTGAAAATTTATTTTTTACATAGTAAAAAAAATAAAAAATGATGACATCACAGCAGGCCAAATTTGTCAAAAAAAATAAATGATTCAAAAAATTCTGAATGTCAGTAAGCTAGCAAAAGCGTCGCACCTGTAATGCATTCACATTTTTTAGCGTAATATTGTAAATAAATTGAACCGTTGGCTCAAACTGAACAAACCAATACGACGTAAACATATTATGAACATGGGTGGATTTAACAAAAAATCTCAGTTGCTAAGGAAATCCAAAAACATACTTTTGCAGATTTGTCTAAAAATTACATTGACGCACTTGTCGCATTCATGTAACCAAAAACTAAAATGGTTGCTATGGAGATAAAAGCGACATTCAGTCTTTCTTCTTTCAGTTTTTAAAAAAAAACAAATTTTCCATTAACTTGCCATGTGCAGAGGGGGAGAGTGAGCTTTATTTATTTTTTCTTAAATTGTTGTATTTTTCTGTTTAAACATTTTTTATCCAAAGGAATTTTCAAAATTATTATGGGATGGACACAAATTCTACAACTTGGTGGCCATTTTGAGACAAAGTGTCAAAATGCCACCAGGTTAAGTCTACAACCATAACCAGTTTTAGTGACTCTTGACCACCATAAGAATAAAAAAGTAAAAAATAATAATTAAAAATAACTTTTATACATTTTGATCTATTGCTTCCTAACTCATCATTGGAACGCTACTGGGGAAAAAACATTTTAGAAATAAAGTTTCAAGATTCTGAACGCCGTTAGCGTAGCGAGCTAGCAAAACCTGTAATGCTTTTTGACCGGAATATTGAAATTAAACTGAATCCTTGGCTCAGCCTGAACGAAACAATAGAACATAAGACATAAAAATTAGAAATGTGGGTGTTGTTAGCAAAAAAACCTCCGTTGCTAAGGAAATCCAAAAACATACTTTTGCAGATTTGTCTAAAAATTACATTGACGTGTTCGTCATACCCAGGCGACCAAAAAATAAAGTGGTTGCTATGGAGACCAACTGTAAGCTGCCATTTTGAAAATATAAAAAATATGTATATTTTTGCCATGTACAGATCTGAAGAGGGGGCAAAGGGGTGAGGTGAATTCTTTTCTTAATTTTTCAGTTTAAAACTGAATTTTTTAAACATAAAATAAAAGTTTTACATTGATTTAAATACAAATGAAGAACAACAACAACAAAGTAACTATTTTAGGAGATGGAGGATGCAGTTTTCCTTTTGCTTGATGATAGAAAACATGTTTTTCTCCATCCTCAGAGAAAACAGTCGCATAATTCTGGAAAATATTTACGTACTTCTTCAAAGCTGAAAGGTCCTCTCCTTTCTTTGTCTGCGTTTCCAAAGTACCACTCCTTCTCGCTCTCCCGCTTCATGTCTGGAGCTGCTTCCAGCACGTTGCTCTGTGGAGATCAGGACTTCCTTTAGACACTCGCTCCTTACAGGATGTTCACATATAGGTCAGCGTTAAGCTAATTTGTTTTCCCGGAGCTCCTGCAGAGTTCTACCATCTGGTGGATGATTAATGTTGATTGAATTCATACGGACGGGTCGGGTTTGTACCTGCAGAGGGACGGTGGCTCTGCTGGTGTGCAGATGGGCTAAAGTAAGGAGGTCCACCAAGATGCGAACGCCATTGGAATCCATCACATCTTTCACATTTTTCTACAAAAAAAAAATCCAAAATTATAAAAAATAAGTAAAAATGTGTGTTTTTAAGGTGGAATGAAGGTTTACCTTATTAAGAATGAGCTTGTTCAGGAACAGAATGAGTCTGTCCCTTTCCACTTTATCTGTACACTGAACAAAAATAATTAAACGAGTGTTAGAGCTTTTGGACGGGCAGACAAACAGGAGGATTTACGTGGTGTACCGACCCGGTCCAGCATCCCTACGATGTACTTCGTGTCTGCGAAGGGGCCGATTTCCTCAAAACAGCGGCCGTAGACTATCGCAAGCGCCTGCAGGCACAGGCACTTCATCGTAACTTTGGGTGTCAGCAGAAAGCGGTGGTAGAGCTCGTTGAAGAACTCGTATCTACCAGCAGAAGAGGAGAACGGAATCCGTTGTTGGACTGTGTATTACTGGTAAATCAACACTGTGGCGGATTTGAGCTCTTACGATCTCTTGATGGCGTTGGACTCTTCGTTTTCGTCTTCCTCCAGTAGCAGACGCAAATAGTAATCCCCGATTTTGATCTCGTCTGAAAGGCACTCGTATTTCACCTGTGAAGGACACAATGACGGGTGGGTTTCACTGCAGTTTGCTCCTCACATGCAGCAGACGTGAGGACCACTCACCTCAAACTCCTGGTGGTTCCAGGAGATAACTGTGGCGTTTCCGAGCTCGCGGTCGACACCGAAAGCTCGCATTTCCCCTTCCAGAGCGTCCCTCAGCTCCTCCCTGGTTTTAAGGTTCCAGATGAGGTTGGAGCGTGCGTGGTCGAGCTGGAATCTTCCGTCAGGAACAATAAACAGAATTTAAGGAGGAAATACTCTCATACTGGCAGGAGTTAAACACATCCTACTTATTAGGGATGTCCCGATCTGACGCTTTTGTAACACATTTTAAAAATGAACACATTTAATAAAAAGATTCAAGCTTTTCCCTATTTTATTTAATTTTATTATACTTTAATAAAGGATTTCCGTGAAGTAGCTTAAATAATAATTATCTAAAAAACAACTGTTATTTTGTAAAATATAGGTGATAATTAGTCATATGAGAAATATTAGTGACTTTAGTTTTAATATCTTGAGAACTGATTAACATTTTAACCAAATGTGATTCATATCTTTATTTAAAACTCTTAAAAACTTTTTATTACTTTGTAGTAGCATAAATATGATGAGAATGCATGGCGAGCTGATATCATTAGAACTATTTATTCTTATTTATTTTTTAAGATTATGGGATTATTTTTTTTATTTCTCAAGACATTTTTGTTTTATTACCACAGTTGTTAATTCTCCTAACTCTCTCTCTCAGAGGAAATAAAAACAGGCACATCAAAGGACAGCTCGGGTCTTAAGTAGTTAAATCAGCTAGCGGTTAGCACGATTAGCAATGCAGCCGTCTCGCAGCAGGACGAAGAATTCATTAAAAATAACCAATCCTGATATTTTTCTGTTGAAATGACTGTTTTGTGTTAAGAAAAACTAACTGTCCATTTAAAGCGTTTTTTAAAAGTTATTGATCTCGGAAGTCTGTTAACATCCGGCTAGCTTGACCGAACAGTTTTTGTTAGCCTCCTGCTTGAACCGTTGCCGTATTCTCTTGCGTTTTACGGCAAAAACCTGATCTGTTCATGACATACTGACTCCTAATTGAGTAGTTCTCCGGAACAATAAGCTAAAAATATAAAGCATTGATCATAATGAGAATAAATTAATTATCAGGTTTTGATCGGGGAACAAGAACAGATACTGATCAGTCATCAACCAGGCTGATTTTTCAATCACGTGATTGCATTGGGACAAACCTACAACTTATACGATCATTTTTGACATCTTGTCAACAAAAACTGGTAGAACATTATTACCTGTAGTAGAAAAGTTCCCAGTTTGCTTCAATCTTGATTCTTTGTCGTCTCTTTCTCAGGATCACAGGTTTCTGGTTTGGATTCTAAAATCCAGAGAGAAAGACAGTCCTTTTGGGCACCATTTGTCCATCTTTT
>NC_050531.1:5057388-5077911 GCF_002922805.2 Oryzias melastigma | reverse complement strand
AGAATTACGTCAAAAAGTGAAAATAAAGACCCACTCCAATCACCTTTTTATCACCTTTGATTTTTAGCCATATTAAAACACTTTTTAAAAGTGCAGAGCAACAATGGTTCATTAGAAATTTGCCTCTGAGATGTGGGCGGGACTGGAGCAACCCCGCCCCCTTTCCCTTCAAAGATGCTGAGACAGGAAAGGGAAAATGTTCTTAGAAGGGGCGGACCAGGAGTGGATTTAAGTAATAATTTGTTAAAATAACACAGGATCTGGATAAAAATATGATTTAATCTTGATTGAAAATTAAAACACTACATTTTTGGAGATCATTTTAAACGGTGGTTTTTGTTCTCATTTTAGTGCCATTTTCACCAAAAGGTCAACGTCTTTCAGGGGAAAAAAAAAATCGGAAAATGACTAGAAATCACACACAAATATCGTAAAAACAACAGATCTTCAAACACTGCATGAATTCAGAATAACTTTCTGCGCCTAAACAAAAGTGAATTTATTTGTGAACTACAAGAAAAATAAACAAATACGGGTTATCAAAACCGTTTATTCTGGTTTGGCGGGCCAGAATTAACAGTGGTTTCCCCACCCACAAGCTACGAGTTCTAATCTGGTGACCCGCCCATGCATATTTTCTATGCTCTTTTCAAGATTATTAAATCATCTGCTCCTGATTCACAACAATTTGACTGAATTGTTAAAATTTTGAGCTAAATTTTCTTTAAATGTGTCCTTTATCATCAGAAAAATACCACAAAAACACATTAAAAAACACTTTTTTCACTTAAAAAAAATTGATAATTTGTTTTAAAATCAATCTTTAAAATATTTTTTTTAATTGGAGTGAATCTTCTAAAGAATGATAAAGTCAGGGATAAATTAGGACTAAACTAAAATGTCATTTTGAGGCACTAAAAAGGTAATTACTGGATGTGGGAAGTCAGAAAAATGCTAAATAGTGTCAATAATCAAAGCTGTTGAACCGTTTCCTTCCTTAGATTTTATAATCGACTGAGCCAACATAAATGAGATGCAGCTTTAAACAGAACTTAAAGGTCAAATACAGCATTAAAACGACCTACATTTCAGTTCCAGACCAGAAAACACTGAAAACAAAAGAACAGGCGTTTCTGCAAAGGTCTTCCTGCTTCTGATAACTGTACTACTGTACTACTGTAAATGCAGCCATTATTTACTAATGCCCGAGCACTTCCATCCATCTGAAAGTTCAGAAATCTCTTCCTCCTGGAAATGACCTCTGAAGAAAGCAGGGCGAGCATTTTCGGTTTGATTCTCCTGCTCATTAAAGTTTGTGGGAAAATCCTCAATGAAAGATGGCGCTGATGTCATGATGGGTAATCAACGGTTAGGGGAAAAGGATGATTAAGAATCCAATTTTGTTAGTCCAACTTACCAGGTTATTTCTGTCCTGCTGCATGTTTGACAGCACAGAAATCAGAAAAGACAACAGGAGGTGGGGTGGAGACACAGAGAGGTTAATGTTCCTCAGATCAAAATCACAACATGTTTGATGCACTATGAACACAAAGACACGTTTATTGGATTTTCTGAGGCTCATCATTTAATGAAAGTTTAAAAGGTAAAAAAAGGGAATTTTTAAAGTGATCAGACTGAAGAAAACTCAAATGATAAGAACATGCAACAGATCGAAGGTGCAAAAGCAAAGAGTGACCCCAAAGAAGGATTTATGAACAAACGTTTATTCTTTAATCAGCTCATGTGCAGAGTAGGGCTGCCATGATCAGTCAACTAATCAACGATTAATACAGTCGACGACTAATTTAATTATCGATTAGTCATTACTTTATATTATATTGAGTCAGAGTGTAATAAAGTTAAAAGTTATAATGGCATTCTGCTAGCTTTTTGGACTATTTTGGCATTTATTACGGTTTTTTAGGCTATTTTGGAGTTTAGTTAATATTTCAGCTAGCTATTTTGACTAATTTAGGATTTTATTTTTTAGGCTAATTCAGTGTTTAGCTAATATTTCAGCTACATGTTAGTAATTTTGGCTAATTAAGGATTTGTTGTGATTTAGGCTATTTTGGAGTTTAGCAAATATTTCAGCCACATGCTAGTTATTTTGGCTAATTTAGGCATTTTTTTAGGCAAATTTTAATTTTAGCTGATATTTCAGCTTCATGTAAGCTAATTTAGTTAATTTAGGCTTTTGGGTTTTTTTAGGGTATTTTGGAGTTTAGCTAATGTTTCAGCTTCATACTAGCTATTTTGGCTAATTTAGGCTTCTTTGTTTTTAGGCTTATTCGGAGTTTAGCTAATATTTCAGCTTTATGGAAAATAATTTGGCTAATTTAGGTTTTTTTTTTGCTTTTTATGGTATTTGGGAGTTTAATATTTCAGCTGCTTGTAAGCTATTTTGGCAAATTTAGGCTTTTTGTTTTTTAGGATAATTCAGAGTTTAGCCAATATTGTAGCTCTATTATAGCAATTTTGGCTAATTTAGGCTTTTTTAGGATATTTTGGAGTTTAGCTAATATTTCAGCTGCTTGAAAGCTATTTTGGCTAATTTAGGCTTTTTTGTTTTTTAGGATAATTCACAGTTTAGCTAATATTGTAGCTCTATTATAGCGATTTTGTCTAATTTAGGCTTTTTTGTTTTTAGGCTACTCAAGAATTTAGCTAATGTTTTAGCTACATGCTAGCTAATTGGACTAATTTAGGCTTTTTTTAGGATATTTTGGAGTTTAGCTAATATTTCAGCTACATGCTAGCTATCTAGGCTAATTTAGGCTTTTTTGTTTTTTAGGATAATTCAGAGTTTAGCTAATATTGTAGCTCTATTATAGCAATTTTGTCTAATTTAGGCTTTTTTGTTTTTAGGCCACTCAAGAATTTAGCTAATGTTTTAGCTACATGCTAGCTAATTGGACTAATTTAGGCTTTTTTTTTAGGATATTTTGGAGTTTAGCTAATATTTCAGCTGCTTGTAAGCTATTTTGGCTAATTTAGGCTTTTTTGCTTTTTAGGCTAATTCTGGTTACGCTAATATTTTAGCCGCATGTAAGCTATTTTTAATAATTTTGGCTTTTTTAGGCTAAATCAGAATTTTGCAAATATTTCAGCTACATACTAGCTATTTGTGCTAATTTAGGCTTTTTTGTTTTTTTAGGCTAATTTGGCTTTGTTTAGTTTTAGCATTTTCAGTGATTAGCTTCAGTGATTTCAGCTATCAACTTCAGTCATTTTAACTATCAATTTCAGCATCTTTAGTGGCCAAATTCAGCTTACAATATTCACACTAGCATTCTTGCAGGTAATACCATTTATCTAGTTTGTAGTTAGTTTAAAGCTAATGATGGTTAAGATGTGTGCTTTACATCCAGTTTGTGCATGACGCGATCAGTCGAAAATTCTGAAAGAATAATCTGTGATTAGTCGACTATTAAAATAATCGTTTGTGCCAGCACCAGTGCAGAAGCAGATTGGATTACATGGACACGCACTTTTAAATGCAACCTGACGTAAACTGCAGAAAGACCAGCTGCTCTTTCCAAGCAAAATAAATGAAATGTTTTAGTTTGCACTCTGCAAAAACACAAACCTGCACAGACACCTGAGCATAAATAATTATTAACATGCAAGCCAGCGCCCTAAATGAAAGACGGAAATCTTACCTCCTTCTGGGCGATCCCCATCTTGTCCCTCCAGTGCATCAGAACCAGATCGGCCTTTTCTTTAGCGAACTTCTCCACCTCTTTGGCGGCTTTCCCAGCGATCCGCTGCCACTCAGGCACCTTGTTGCGATTTAGCTGGTCCTGCAGGAAGCAAAAACTAGTTATTTTTGTCTGACTTATTTCTTAATAAAAGCAAAGTTGTTGCGATGCGTTACCGTGGCGATTTTCAGGTTATCACGGATGTGCATTCTGTCTACGTCTTTCTCCGGGACGGAGTCGGTACTGTCCAGATACGCCAGCAAACCCGTCGGCTGCAAACAGCAGAAAATGAGGCGCATGAGTTCCTAATGAAAACGGTGGCTGCAGAGAAACTTGAATCTCAGCTGATCTGGAAGCTCACCAGGATCCTCTTGAGGAGGTTCATCGCCACAGGGTTCTCTGCGGTCCACAGTCCCACCAGGTGACGACTCAGCTGCCTGGACGGTAAAAACCCGATGACAAACATTTAACTCAATAATAAACAAAAGTAATGACAGCATCATGTTATAAAGACCTGTGTCATCAACTATTTGAAAATCAGCTCATTGATTGGAGTAAATGCATCAAGTATGAGGTCAAATCAGAGCCACATTAAAGTGAATGAAAAAACAGGTTGTACACTTATAAAAAACAAAACAAAATGAAAATAGTTTTAAACTTGACCGCGCACATTTAAAACTTAAAATGTAAAAATTAAGGAAAAATAGTAATAATAATAATAATAATAATAAAGAAAATCATTAATAAAAAAGGAACATTTGTAAAAAATAAATGAATAAAAGTGAGACAGTGGAAAAAAAGCAAATTTAAAAGAAATTGTAAATTTAAAATTAAATATGTGAATTTGAAAAAAAGTACAATTAAAAATGTAAATTAAAAAAGTAAATTTAAAAATAAAAGTACCTTTAAAATATATATATTTAAAAAAAGTACAATAAAAAGTGAAATAAAAAAGTACCACTAAAATGTAAATTAAAAAAATATATAATTGAAAAATGAATTTGTGAATTTAAAAAAGTACAATTAAAAATAAACATTTTAAAAAAGTAAAATTTTAATTGTAAAAAGTCAATTTAAAAATACATTTATAAATTTTAAAAAAGTACCATTAAACATATAATTTTGAAAAAAGTAAGTCTCAAAATAATTTAGTGAATTAAAAAAAGTACAATTAAAAATGTAAATTTAAAAAAAGTAAATTTAATTCCTGAATTTAAAAATGTTTTATAATAAATACATAAATATTAAAGTAAATTTGAATAAAAAAAGTAAATTCAAAAATAAAATTGTGAATTAAAACATCCCTATTAAAAATGTATATTTGTCAAAAAAAAAGGATATTATCATTATTGTAGTTATTTAGAATTATATTTAGAAAAACTATATAAAATTGAAAAGTATTCAAATTTGTGGAAAAAAGTAAATTAGAAAAAGCCTTAAGTTTTGAAAAAGGTGGCATCATTCCCGATCCAGAGCAGCATCAGTGTCATCCCTCCTCCTCTGTGATGCAGATCTACAAGACTTCCTGATCACTACGTTTAACCAGCAAGCAGCAAAAATTATAATCTTTAACTCACAACTGCTCTCTAAACAGAAAAGCTTCAACCTCTAGTGGATTAGACTTATCTGTTCAGATGCTACCTTACTAAGTTTTCGTTCATTTTGTAATCTAATGACACGAGGAGTCAAACTGAGCGGCTCAGTCAGACTTCAGATTCCAGCCTCCACTCCTCTCACTGTCCAGCTGTGTCCATGCTGACGGTGCTCCTCATGGTTCCGTCATGGCGCTAACCTTCAGGCAAACATGTCTTTCTGTTGAAATCTGAGTCATGGCAGAAGTGCTCCAAAAGAAGAAGCCTAGAGGCAAATAAAGCTATTCTGATCACATTTCTAGTCTTTCTGTTTGCTGCTATACTTAGTTTTTGAAACACGACCCAGGCTGTTCTAAGAGTGATGGACACTAAACACAAAGAGATGTAAAATCCTAAAACAGAATGAGTTTGGACCTGTTGGTGAGCATCCGTTGGTCTGAGCTGATGGTGAACAGAGACGTGTGCAGATGCCTCGGCAGGGCTCCTTCGCTCAGGGCCAGCTCCTGCATTTTAGTGGCTATTTCCTTGTCTCCCTCCTGAGTTAAAACAAAACGTAGATTATTAAGCACAAATCTCAAGCTGTATAAGATGATGGACCTTACACTACTCACAATAAGTTCAGGATATTGTGGAAAACTCTGTTTCACTTCATACATCTTCTGGACAGGGAGGTAATTGTTTTGGAGTGGGGCTACCACGATTAGTCGACGAATCGTTGACTAATCGAGTGTTAAAATAGTCAACGACTAATTAACACTCGAATAGTCGTTACTTTATATCAAACAGAATCGGATCGTAGTAAAGTAGAAAGTTATAACGGCATTCTACAAGCTTTTTGGATTATATTGGCATTTATTAAGGTTTTTTAGGCTAATTTGGGGTTTAGCTAACATTTTAGCTGCATGCTAGCTAATTTGGCTAATTTAGTTTTTTTTTTTTTTTTTTTGTATTTTTTGGAGTTTAGCCTATATTTCAGCTACATGCTAACTATTTGGGCTATTTTAGGCTTTTAAGACTAATTTGGAATGTAGCTAACATTTCAGCCAAGCTGAACCCTAGCTATTTTGACTAATTTGAGATTTTTTCTTTTTTAGGTTTTTAGGCCAATTTGGAGTTTAGCTGATATTTCAGCTGCATGCTAGCTATTTTGGCTAATTCGGGATTTTTTCCATTTTTTTAGGATAATTTGGAGCTTAGCTAATAGTTCAGCTGCATGCTAGCTGTTTTACCTAATTTAGTTTTTTTTTTTTTTTTTAGGATTTTTTGGAGTTTAGGCAATATTTCAGCGACATGCTAACTATTTTGGTTATTTTAGGCTTTTTAGAGTAATTTGGAATGTAGCTAACATTTCAGCCAAGCTGAACCCTAGCTATTTTGACTAATTTGAGAGTTTTTCTTTTTTAGGTTTTTAGGCCAATTTGGAGTTTAGCTGATATTTCAGCTGCATGCTAGCTATTTTGGCTAATTTAGGCTTCTTTTTTTAGGATTTTTTTTTTGGAGTTTAGCTAATATTTCAGACGTATTGTAGCTACTTTGGGTAATTTAGGCTTTTATTGTTTTTTTCTTTAGGATTTGTTGGAGTTTTGAAACTATTTCAGCTGCATGCTAGCTCTTTTGGCTTATTTAGGTTTTTTTTTTAGGATTTTTTGGAGTTTAGCCTATATTTCAGTTACATGCTAACTATTTGGGCTATTTTAGGCTTTTTAGACTAATTTGGAGTGTAGCTAACATTTCAGCTCAGCTGCATCCTAGCTATTTTGACTAATTTAAGATTTTTTTCAGTTTTTTAGCCCAATTTTGAGTTTAGCTAATATTTGAGCTGCATTGTAGCTATTTTGGCTAATTTAGGCATTTTTGTTTTATTAGGATTTTTGGAGTTTAGCTAATATTTCAGCTGCATGTTAGCTGTTTTGGCTAATTCAGGATTTTTTCAGTTTTTTTAGTCCAATTTCGCATTTAACTATTATTTTAGCTGGATATCAGCTTCAGCGTTTTCAGCTACCATCTTCAGCCTTTTTAGCAATCAATTTCAGCATCTTCAGGTATTAGCAGCAAAATTTATGTTAAGGCATTAACACTAGTTTTATCCCAGGTAATACTATATATCTAGTTTTAAGTTAGTTTAAAGCTAATGATGGTAAAGATGTGTGTTTTACATCCAGTTTGTGCATGACCTGAATATTCGATCTGTGATTAGTCGAGTGTTAAAATAATCGTTTGTGGCAGCACTACTTTGGAGTGATAAGACACACCTCTTTTTGTGTTTTCCACATTATGGTCTCACTGTGTTTAATGTGTCGCACTTATCGTGGCCAAACTAGAAAATTCTAAAAGAAAAAACGCCTCATTCTGGCATCCATGTCAACAAAAGCTGATTTTAAGTCATTCCAGGTTCATCATTCAAACAGCCATGAACGCACGACTTCGCTTAACCAACCACAGCGCGACCTGGACATATGATCTCCTGGGTTGGCTGTAGTGGAGGAGGTGGAGTCAGCGCCAAACCATGGAGTTATTCTTACTTCAGTGACATCAAGAGAACCCATCATCATCCACCAATTCCATCAACTTCCTGATCATGGATGATAATTCTCCTTTGAGTCGTGTAAAAGCACCAAGTCTAGAAGCACCGTTACCTCAATGATGGCCTTCATGACCAAGTCTGCTCCCTTTACTATCGCCATGGAGGGATGCTGAGGAGAAGACCACAAAGATCAATGGGTTGGAAGCTCAATCGGTTAACTCATCATAGCTAACTTTAAACTACCCACCTGGAAGAGTTTAAATAGCGTTCTTCCATTGGTGGCAACCATCTCCAGCAGCATGTCGAACTGCTGCCCCTCCGTGGTTTCACTGTACGGAGCGCAAAGTGCAAACGTTAAGAAGTCCAGTAAGGAGCTGATGACCAAAGCGCCGGTCCCGTGGTCCTGAGAAAACAGATGAATCACCTTCTTATTTCCTTCCTGGATAAAAAAACATCAGTTCAAGCTTCCTGTCAATAAATTTACCACATTGGTGATGAATTTTTCAAGAAGGTTTTCCAGAAACTTCTTGGAGGACAGCAGCGAAGCCTTGTTCAGCTGCTCTTGCCTCAGGTCATAATCATCGTGCATTGGCTGCAGACAGAGAGGAAGACATCTCAGAGACAGAAATCAATACGTTCTCGGCTTTTTATGGGAGATACTTACACACATGAGCGCGCAGAGCATGTCTATAGCAGCGTGAGTCACCCCGTTGTTGTTCCTCTTTAAAGCTTTGACCGTCTTCACGCCCAACTTTTCTCTGAACCTGCAACACATGAAGTTTAAAAAAATTAAAATTCGCAAATAAAAGCACAAAAATCTGTCTAAAGGTTGGAGAGATAAAAGAGTCCATTGCTTGAAAGTGGCTTGTTGTTTCCTTCGACTTAACAAAAGGTGTTTGTAGTGAGAAACAGCAAGAAACGCTTGCAATGAATCTTTGCAGGCAAACCGAATTTGGCCCGTTTAGTTCACGACAAATGGGGAATGAACGGTAAATAAAGATCCTCTCATACATCTCAGTGACCCGGGAGGACTTCTGGGTGACTGAATAAACCAGAGAAGAAGAACGAGGGGCAGCAGATGAGAGAGGACGACACACGGACGGAAAAAGATAAAATGCTGACAGGAGCGGATAAATTAAAGGAGGCGGCTCAACTGAAAAATATGGAGCGGCGTGACCTCTCTTCTGATGTCCTAAAGCTGCAGATGAAAGCGGGCAAAGATAAAGCGAAGGAAAGCTCCGCAGAGGATCGAGAGGGAGATCAAGAACAGGGAGGCGAAGGGCAGACTGAGATGTATGGATTCATATTTACGTTGCATCTGTGAGTCCAGACCCTTGACCAGACCTTGGAATGACAGAGCATGCTGGTTACGAGCAGCTCGGCGGACAGGATGTCATTAAAAGCAAGAGAAGCGGGTGGATGGGGAGGCATTTCCGCCGCGGTCTTACTTAGGCAGCTGGGTGAAAGCCTGGAAGCCGGCCTTGGAGGCCACCAAGCGGCGGATGGCCTGGAAGTGACTTTCCAGCTCGGCGTTGAGAGTCGGTAGCTCCACCTCCGGAGACAGAAGAGCCAGGATGGCGTTGTTGATGAGCTTCTCTTTGTTCTCTGAGAAAAGACCCTGCAGAGCAAAAAAAAAATAAGCAATAAGTTTAACATGGAAGCTGAAAACAAACTGCACTACTTTTTTTTTTATTATTTTCTCATAAGGAGATAACAACTCGTTATCACAAGAAAACAAAGTTTGTTTTCTCGAGAAAAAAAGATAAATTATATGATTACCACAAGAAAACAATGTTCGTTTTCTTAAAAAAAATAGATAAACTTGTTAAAAGAAGATAATATCTCGTTATCACAAGAAAACGAAGTTCGTTTTCTCGAGAAAAAAAGATAAACTCGTTATAATGAGAGAATATCTCGCTATCACAATGAAACTAACTTTGTTTTTACTCGAGAAAAGGAGATGGCTTGTTATAACGAGACAATATCTCATATTCTCAAATAAAACGAAATAACTCGTCATAATGACATAACATCTTGTTATTACAATAATATAAAGTTTGTTTTCTCAAGAAAATAAGATAACTTGTTATTTTGAGACAATATCTCGTTTTTCTCGAGAAAACAAACTTAGTTTTCTCAAAAAACGAGATACAAGATAACACGAGATAACAAGATGACATGAAATATCTCGTTTTTTAGAAAACTAAGTAAGTTTTCTCAAAAGACTAGATCATTTGTGTCATCTCGATTTTTTCTGAGAAAATGAGACGACTCATAATTAAATAATATCTCGATTCCAGGACAAAAAGATTTTTTTTTCAAGAAAACGAGATACATTGTTATAACAAGATAATATCGTTATCAAAAGAAAACAAAGTTTGTTTTCTTGAGAACACAAGATAAAGTTGTAATGAGAGAATATCTCGCTGTCACAATGAAACAAACTTCATTTACTCGACAACAGGAGATGACTTGTTATTGTGAGACAATATGTCGTTTTCTAAAAAAAACAAGATAACTCGTGAAAATGAGATAATATCTTGTTATAACAACAAAATAAAATTTGCATTGTCAAGAAAAAAAAGATAAGTCGCTATTTCTAGACAATATCTCATTTTTCTCGAGAAAACAAACGTAGTTTTGTCAAAAACGAGATAACTCGTTATAACAAGATATGTCGTTTTTTGAGAAAACAAAGTAAGTTTTCTCAGAAAAAACGAGATCATTCATGTTATCTCGTTTTTTCTGAGAAAACGAGATAACTCATAATGAAATAATATCTCGTTTTCAGGACAAAAAGGGTTTTTTTTCAAGAAAATGAGATAAATTGTTATAACAAGATAATATCTCGTTATCAAAACAAAATGCAGCTTGTTTTCTCGACAAAGCAAGATAACTCATTATAACAAGTTCTTGTTAAATAAGAAAAATGAGATTATAAATCGTTATAAGAAGAAAACGAGATAATAAGTTGTTATAACAAGATAATAACTGGTTACAACAAGAAAACAAAGTTTGTTTCAGTGAGGAAAGAAGAATACAACTCACTATTATGAGAAAACGAGCTTCCGTAATTTACAGAAACTAATTGTACAGAAACTGAGCGCACTCACGTCCTGGGTGACGGCGTGCAGCACGCCGCTGTAGGAGATGTTGGCGTTGAATCTGAACACCGCGTCTGCAAAGTTCCCATCTGAGAAAAGCAACCAATCAGAAGGAAGGTTAGCTGAAGGGAAATAATCATTTTAGGAAAGGATTTATTTTTTAAAGTTTTATTTGGAACAAAACGACATGGCTGGATGAAAGTGGAGCTGGAAACACAGCGATCAATTCTAATCAGATTACTCATAAACCCTTCTAGAAACTGATGGCTTTATGATGATCAGATTTCAGCTTTAGAAATCTTTTTCTACTGACACTAAGAAAAAAATTCCTAGAAACTGATAAGATTTGATCCCTTACTGATTTTGGAAGTATACTCACTTAAAAAGAAATTGTCATCCTAGCGGTTCATTTGAACAGTGAAAACAGAAAATCAAGAAATCCACTTTATTTGCATTTCTTTGACGGAAACAAATATTTAAACCTTCTTGCAAGAAAGACTTAATACTTATTAGCAAACGGAGACAATGTAAACTAACCAGAACTCTTAATGGTTACAAGAGACTAAAAATACTTATTTCCCACAATGAAATGCTAATATGTTTCTATAAATTCCTTAAAACATATATTTTTACATCTTCTGTCTTTTACTGTTCAAATGACACATAAAAATCAGCAAAGGATCAAAAGTTTCCTTCACATTATGAGCTCATATTCTAACTATTCTTCACTGTACTCATCAAATGTTCCAGACACTTTCAGACGTTTTCTCTCTCGAAAGGCTTCTTCTAAATTAGCGAGATGTGAAATACGATCAGAGGGCGGCTCACTGGGAGGTGCTGCCAGGAATCGGAGATGCAAACTCTCCACCTCCTCGTCCACCGGCATGCTCAGCAGACCCCATCTCTGTCCCCTCTGCGTGGACGCCATCTTGACGCACACGTCCCTGTTGCCTGACGCTCTGACTCCATCCAGCAGGCTGGCTAACAGGGAGTCTCTGCAAAACATTACATGCAAAAAAAACTCCATCATTGTGCAGAAAAGGGTCATAAAGAGGAATTAGCAGCATTCTATGTAAACTTACCGTTCAGTGGAGGAGTACTTCCTGATCTGACCTCGGATGAATTCAACTGTGAACACCTGAGGGTTGTCTACGTCACAGATGAGGGCAAACACCTGAAATCAGATCAGGAGTTACAGAATCGAAGCCGTTTACTCAGAACTAAAATAAAAAAAAAATATGATACATTGAAACATCACAAAACTTCATTTCTTCTATATAGTATTGTTATATGTATAATTACTGTCACTTTTATGTATGAATTAATATTGTTTTTTTTATGGTCTTGTTGTTTGGACCTCGAGTCCGTAATAAATTATTCTATTCTATTCATTATAACAAGATAATATCTCGTTATCTCGAGAAAACGAAGTGCGCTTTCTTGATAAAATTAGAAAATTACTCATTAGGAGAAAAAGAGATAATGACTCGTTATTCAAAAACAAGATTGTTTTCTTGACAAAACAAGATAACGCTCTATCACGAGAAACTGAGATAACAACTACTGATAATGAAAAAGAAAAATTTGTTTTCTTGAGAAAACGACATCATAACTCGTCTCAACGAGAAAACAAGATAATAGTTCGTTACAATAAAAATAGAAATATTTTTATATGTATAATTACTGTCACTTTTATTTATGAATTTCTGTTGGTTTTTTTATGGTCTTATCGTTTGGACCTCGAGTCCATAATAAATTACTCTACTCAATTTATTATAACAAAATAATATCCCGTTATCACGAGAAAACAGAGTTTATTTTCTCGAGAAAACCCTTGTTACAACAGAAAAACGAGATAATATCCCGTTATAATGAGAAAACGAAGTCCGTTTGCTTGAGAAAATTAGAAATTATTACAAAAAAAGAGATAACTCATAAAATTGTTTTCTTGACAAAACCAGATAACTCGTTGTCACGAGAAAACGAGATAACTCGTTGAAAATAACTACTTAGAATGAAAAAGCAACATTAATTTTCTTGACAAAACGACATAACTCGTCACATCAAGAAATTGTATAATTGCTGTCCCTTTTATGTATGAATTTCTGTTGGTTTTTAATGGTCTTGTTTGGACCTCGAGACTGTAATAAATTATTCTATTCAATCATTATAACAAGATAATATCTCGTTATCTCGAGAAAACAAAGTCTGTTTTCTTGAGAAAATTAGATAATGAAACCAAAATTAGTTTTTTGAGAAAATTATTATAACAAGATAATATTTCGTTATCACGACAAAATGAGATACCTCGTTACAACAGGAAAACGAGATAATATCTCGTTATAACGAGAAAATGAAGTCAGTTTTCTTGATAAAATTAGAAAATAACTCATTATTACGAGAAAAAGAGATAATAAGTTGTTGTGCAAAAAAAGATTGCTTTCTTGACAAAACAAGATAATAACTCATTATTACGAGAAACCGAGATAACACATTATAACGAGATAACAACTTGCCATAACGAGAAAACAAAAAAATAACTAATTATAATGACAAAGAAAAATTAGTTTTCTTGAGAAAATTATTATAACAAGATAATATCTCGTTATCACGACAAAATGAGATACCTCGTTACAACAGGAAAACGAGATAATATCTCGTTATAACGAAAAAATGAAGTCAGTTTTCTTGATAAAATTAGAAAAAGAGATAAGAAGATAAAAAGAGATAAGTTATTGTGCAAAAAAAGATTGCTTTGTTGAGAAAACGAGATAATATCTCGTTACAAAGAACATCGAAATATCACATTGAAATATCGCAATACTTCATTTGGCAATTCTTCTATCGATTTAAAATGCTGCCAAGATGATATTTAAATAAATATTTATAAACAAACATGTAGTTGAGCGTCTTACTTTTGTTTTACACTTAAACCCTCGACCTGTTTGAACGGCTCAACACCACAACAACAAGATCCGGCGAGAACCAGCTTCTGAGACGTTTATTCAATTTTGTGGTTTATCATGTTACCATGGTTGTTACAGATTCAATCAGAGATGTACAAAGTCATTTTAACTTAGGAGGAGTACAGAAACTTTGTCTCAAGTTGGAGCCGGTGTTATGCCAAGTTACGTTCCCCCTGTCAGGATTTGTTTCCCCAAACATGGATTTGTTTTGTAACATTAAAAAGTGTTAAAAGAAGGTGGATGTTGACGATATACTTTATTCTGGGTCTTTAGGGAGTTTGTCATATTTGCATATTTTTCCACATATTCTATGTGCTTTATGTGTTAAAACAACGACCTAAGTTTGGCGAATTTAGGAAAAGAAACACAATTTATGAAAATAACTTTGCAATGGAAGCAACGAACAAATAATAAATCGTTGTTGCTTCAACTGCAAATTATTACTGGGTCAGCAGAGGCCTGACAGATTCCATGTCCCCTCTCGTTGTTTTAGAGTATGTGGATGAAAATTAAAACGTGAAAATAAAGCCCCCAAAACTACAGTATAAAGTATTTCGTAATCATGCACCTTCTTTTTTAAGTTTTATGGGAGAAAATATGAGTGCTACAAAACAATTCAATGATGCCAGAAGTCGTGCCGCGATGGGGGAAACTAATTCTGGCGGGGGAAACGTACCATGGCACAACACCCGTACCGTTTAAAGCGTCTTTGCTTCGTGAACCAATCATCCTGCTGCTCACCTCCCCAAAGGGTTTAATGGTGACGATGTTGTATGAAGCCGGATCTCTCTCCACCAGACACGTCTCTGTCAGGGCCAGGATGCGTTTCACTGGTTCCTGAAAGAGATCAGAGGAAAGTCCTCATGAAGAACATCATTTATGAATCCAAACCTGCTGGAATAAAAGGGGATTTTTACTCAGGCGCGACCTTTGATGAAGACACAAACTAATTATTTAACTTCAGATATTTAGATTTGATTTATTATATTTTTTTATTAAATCAATTATCAGATCTGTTAACGACAGAAACCATCATACAGTGATTGATATGAGTTACGTTCTAAAAATAACCCGGAATTAATGAATGTTCAAACATAGAATTAATATATTAAAATTCACTAAATAAACCTTAAAAATTCAAACTGGTAGCAGCAGGAAATGTGTAACATTGGATGTTTTCTTGTTTACTTGATCCTGGTGAACTTAGATTATTTTTGTTTTGTGTTTTGGTTTGCAGCAGTAAAAAATTATATAAAAAAATAAAATAAATACTAAAAGGAGTAAAAATTCCCAAAATTAAAATTGTCGCTGTGGGTTCTCAACACTTATTGTATTATGGTCTTAAGACGGTTTTAAGGTTTATTTTTACACTCTTATTAATTTTTGTTCTTAATGACTGAACAAAGAGCACTTTGTATTGTCTTTGTACCAGTGATGACATATAAAGTAACAATTTTGTGCTTTTATTTAACGACTGCTTATTAAATTCTAGGAAGGCTTTCATATAAAAAATAAATAAAAAATAGTAAAAACTTCTGCAGATTTAGATTTTTTTAAGTATTTTGCTTAAATTATTTATAGTCTGCATAAGTAGAAAAAAATGTAAAAAATCAAAAGAATTTGATAATCATGATTATAGCAAAAAAATAAGAAACCATTTTTGCAGAAAAAACTGCTCAAAAGACGCAAAACAAAATGTGATTTAAAAGATTTAAAAACAAATGAGAGGCCACACTAAGACGTCCTATTCGAAAAAACAACTGGAGACTCATTAATTTACTAAATAACCACAAGCTTTCAATGTAAATTTCCATTTCCATTAATTTCCATAGTAAAATATTTCAAATTCATAACAGAAATAATCATAAAGAGATCCCTCTGAGCTGATTATACACTTTTCTCAGACAGACTTTTTAAACCAAACTCTCAAATTTCAAACTTTTATTTAATAAATCAATTTTTATAGAATAAAAAAGATCTGAATATTTATATAAATTTGGCAAACTGAATGCATTCTGATCTACAGCCAATCAGGACGAAGAACATGATCTACTGTAAAAAATTAACTCAAAAAAATGCAGTGTGGTTTCAAACACCCTTTGAGGCCTTTATGGGTAAGTTTGATGATTCTACTGAAGATTATTGTTAATAAACTCATGTTATAAATCCAATATCCACTCAAATAAGCCTATTCTACAACCACATCCAACGTTATCTGGATCCAAGTTAATATAAAATCAAATATTAAACTTTTGGGGTGAAAAAAACAACAACATAAAGTCATCTAGACACAAAAATACTCAATTTTTTATTTATTTTTTGGAAGATGTCCTGTTTTTAAAGGCCTGGTGCTCTCACCGGGTGTCGAGGGGAGATCTTTTGTACCACGAACTCGGCCAGAGAAGTGATGCTCTCGTCTGAGCTGTACTTCCCCAGCCTGTCGGTCACGAAGCTCTCAAACGTCAGCGCCTCCTTCCGTAGACGCAGCATGATGCCGATAAAGTTTCCGGCGTGTTCGATGGCACAGCGGATTATGTCGTCTCGTTGCTCCGAGGCAAAGAGATGCTGACAGGGAAAAAAAAAGAGAATATTAGGAATAAAATCTCAAGATTTACTGACGTTTTTTTAAACTGCAAATCCATACCAGCCTGCTGAAGCCTCCATAGAGGATGCAAAACCCTCCCTGGTAATCGGAAACCTCCACAAAGCCCTCGACATTTCGATAGTCATAGGAGCACACCACTCTGTTGGTGTGGGGATCGATCTGGTCGATGCCTCCAGGGGTCACCTCTAAGCTCACAGGTTTCCTCGTGTCGCTCCAGTGGTGCTTGTAGCAGTTGTACCGCTGTGGGAGAAATACACGTCTTTCAGCGCACAGACATGCTCCGTCATGCACCTGATTTTAATCTTTTTTTTCCATAACTTACCCGGCCAGTTATCTTCCCCTCTGAAAACTCTGTTCTGAATCTCTGTAAATAAAAACAAGAACAAAAACATGTGTGAATGTACGCAGCAGCCTGCTGACTCACCCTACGACCGAAAAAAAAAAAATCGACTTCCTAATGTCAAACACTGCCTTGTTGTTACTTAAAACCCAACTGACCTCATTTCTACACAATCAGTCTGCAGAATCAGAATTAAAGTTCAACCAAGAAATCTCTGTTAAAAGGCTCCAGTAGGGATGGAAATGACTGACAAAAGACAAAAACCCTTTTACCAGTGAAAAGGGGTCATAAAAAAGGAATTAAATTAGATTTTAATAATACAGGAAATTATTTTTGAAGATTATTTATAAATCAAATTATCTTTTTTTTAAGTGAAAAGTGTTTTAACAGGTTCTTGTGGCATTCATCAAGAAAATTAAGCTCAAAGTTGCATGTTTAAGTATTTATTTATTCAAATTGTTACGAGGATAAAAAAATAGCTCTGGGCAATGACAAGGGGAAAGGGGGCGGGGTTGCTCCATGCTAAAAGTCTCGCCGACACTCAAGGGTGAATTTTTAATGAACTACCGTCAGCTTCCAGAAATAAAACCAAAATACTATTTTTTTTTAAGCACCAAATATCAATTTTTCCCCCAACTAGCCATAATTAAAATTTATAAAATGATAAATTCTTACAGAAAAAAATATCTGGATGTGGATTTTACCTTAGAAAATTGATTCTATATCTAAATATCCACTTTTATAATGATCCACCCCGGTGAATATGGTGTTTTTAGTCTGTTCTTGCACAATTTTTTTCTGATGTTGGAGGATATGTTTTAAGAAAATCATCAGACCATAAGTCGCTCTGGAGTTCAAGTCGAAGATGCAAAACAAACATAACAAAAAAGGAAAAATATCAAATATTAGTCGCACTTTTGGGAGAGATTTAGTTAAAATACAGAACCGAGAATGGACATTTCCTCTGAAAAAGGCAAATCATAATAACTGGATAGATAACAATATTAGACTGAATATTTGCACATTTCACAGACGTAACCATATGTAGGTTCAGGAAACATATTGAATATGTTTCTAATATATTAGCAAAACAAATTAACTATTATTCGGATAACTAAAGCCTAAAGTACGGAAGCCAAAAACGACCTGCCATACATTTTTTTTTAAAAATCGATTTCTCGTGATAACGGGATTCACTATCTCATTATCACGAGAATATAGAGAGGGATTCTACAGTATATTCTTGATTGTCTTGTTATCATGAGCAAACTAATTTCATTTCTTGTGATAACGAGATAGTGAATCTCATTATCACGAGAATATAGAGACGGATTCTACAGTATATTCTTGATTATCATGTAGAAACCCCTTTCTATTTTCTCGTGATAATGAGATTCACAATCTCGTTATCACGAAAAACAAAATTGGTTTTCACAGTATATTATATATATTATCTCGGTACCAGGGGAAAACAAATCTATTTCTTGTGATAACGAGATTCGCATCTCATTATCACGAGAAAACAGAGCCAGAGACTACAGTATATTCTTGCTATCTTGTCATCGTGAGAAAACAAATGTCGTTTTCTTCTGATAACAAGATAGTGGATTATCATGAGAAAACAGTAAAAAAAGAAAAATAGTAGGGTAGGCCATTTTCAGCGTCCATACTAAAGAACATGCCAAGAACTTTTTATATCACTTTAAATCCCTAAATCCACTGAATTTATCATCGTTTTTGAACTAATCTGCCGGGGCTTACAGTGCCCTCTAGAGGTCGTTAGTGGAAAAATAATAAACACAAGGCAACATTTTTTCACATTTATGTCACACTTCTGGCCAAACTATGCAAAAAATATGCAACTTATTCTTTATTCAAGTTGTTTTGAATCAAACAAAAAAGACATTTGAAAATTAGGTCATTTGTGACAAAAAATACGCTGGGTGGGCTCCCTGTTCTGCTCTAATCCACAACTGGGAGAGGGGGCGGGGTCGCTCTACGTCAATGGTCCCACCCACCACTCAAGGGCAAATTTTAAATAAACTCCTGCCGCCCTGCAGAAACTATGTCCTAGAAAACAGCTCCGTAAACCCCCGTGACTCAGTGCTGCGAGTCCTTCCACGTACCAGCGCTTCTGTGAGGAGATCTGTCCGATGCTCTGTGGAGAACTTGAGAGTTTCCGACTTCTTGCCGCTGCCTTTGCGGAAGGTGAGGCTGAACTCGGTGCCTTGACCTTTTCCTACAGGACTGATGCCGCAGATGTCTCCGTAAGGCCACTAACAGCAACACAAAACAAATACAACGTGAGTCATAAACCAATACAGAGAAATTGAGATCATAAAGCAGCATTTCCTCATTTATCAAAGGGCTTGTTTTCTAAAAATAACCACAAAGTAGGACTACAGATGTTTTAGGGCTGTAAAACGCCTCACTACACACTTTTTCCCAGAAGGAGATTAACATTTTCACAGTTTTCTCATTTGTTTAAACTCTGAAAGTTCAAACCTTCATAAAAAAATGTATATAATAGAATAAAAAAAAAGGTCTGATTGCGATGAAGAATGAAGATAGACAAAATAAACAGTAAAGAGGGGATTAAAAGACAATATCTACAGCCAATCAGGATGCAAAACTGGAAAAACTAAAAAAACAATTTTACAAAAAAAATCTATAAAAAAGGATAAAACGCATATAGTGAATTACAAGAAGTTATTTTATACTAAAAATTCCTTAGATTTGCAATAAAAAAATGTTATCAAACACAAAATAGTGCATGAATCCATTTTCATGGTAACGATATGAAGTTAGCTGAAGTACAACTTACTTTAATTTTTTTTTTACATATAAACTCAAAAGTACACATTAAAAATTTGAAAGGAAATTGAAAAATTTGGACAAATACTTAAAACTAAACTGCTGCAAATAAAAAAAGGATACTTTCCAGTTTACATTTCTTCAAATTTCCAATTTCAGCTGATCCTGGTTTGACCCCATATAAAGGGTTAACAAGCTCTTTTATTTTATTGATATATCTCATGTTTTTACTCAACAGCATTTTCAGGAGATCAACTCAAGGCGTTCAAAGTACACTTTGTCTTTTAGCAAACATGCTTTAATTGATTTTCAATAGACCACATAAAAACAGAAGAAGTTTGTCTGTCAGGAACACAGCTTCCATACAAACCTGATTGGTTACTTCTAGCGTGGTCGGGTTGTACGTGGTGATGCCGTGACTCCCCACTGAGAAGACTCGCTTGTATCTGGAACAGACAGGATGATTCATTCAGTAACACCACAGCGTCATCCGTCAATGTGTGAAACATCAGAAACGACTTCCCTTTAGTTTTAGCTGCCTTTATTAAGGTGGTATTATCACTACATGGTTACCATAGTTACAGTTTAGAAAACCAGAGAGCACAAGTGTGAAGATGATATAGAACTCATGAACTTGTTGGCTAAAAATATTTGATAATTTTCATATTTAACTGATTAGTTGGGTTTGTTTCTAACAAAATTATTGCTATTTCCTTGTTGTTCTGAACATTTTTTTTGCCAAATTTGGCCTTCAAATTATCATTTTGATAGTTTTTTTTTGCTAAAAATTACACTCCACTGAGTAGTGAAGCATGTTTTAATTAAAAAATAAATCCAAAGCAATGATTTTTAATCTTGACATCAAATCAGTCAAAGG
>NC_050531.1:5048856-5057364 GCF_002922805.2 Oryzias melastigma | reverse complement strand
AAAATTGAAAAAAAAAAAAATCAAATAAAAAAAAACAAAATCACAGGTTTTATCATTTTAGGTAGAAACAGCAAAATCCTAATTAAAAGAACACCAGGGATGATTTTACAAAAAAAAAGTATAGTTGGAGTGGGACTTTAAATGTATTTTCTGTATAAAATATAATTTTTAAAATAAATAAATGAAATTACCAATAAATAAATAAAAAAATCCCAGGCTTTTTGATTTTAGCTAAAAACCGTAAAATCATAATTAAAAGACCACCAGGGATGATTATACATTATAAAAAAAAAGAAAAAAATATATAGATGGAGTGAGACTTTGAAAGGATTTTCTGTAGAATATATAATTTAAAAAATAAATAATAAATATTTAAAAAATAAATATATAAGTATTATAAATACATATTTTAAACATAAATAAGTATTATACATACATAAATAAACAAATAAATGATTACAAAATTTTAATCAAAAGTAACTAAAATTTTAAATAACAAAATAAATTAATAAATAAAAAAACAAAAAAGAAAATGTAATTTTTCTGAGGTTACACTGTATTTTATCATCCACCATTTCAAACTCCATTATCCATCACTTTTAAAACACCAAATACTCTTTCATTCTCACAGTTTTGGAACTTTGAGACACAACAGGAAGGAACTGTGAAATAAGTACCGATAGCGGATGTCTGCACTCGGGCTCGTCCGTGTGGTCGGTTGAGGTTTGGCAAGAGTTTCAACATTTATGCTTAAAACATTTCAGGGATTTGTTTCAAATAAAGTTTGCTAACGTTAATCTGTGGCGGTTCTGAGCAGAGAACATGCCGACTCGGCTCCTTTCTGTTTTGAATCAAATTTAACTTTTCTCTTTATAGAAGCAGAACATAAAAGTAGACGTGGTCGTTTCAACATAATGCAGTTGGACTTGTGTACAACACAGATGACAAACACAAACAGACAGTGGCCTGAGGCGGCAGTAGGATCCTACGCTCAGCCTGACTTTGACGTTGGAAACCCTCGCTCCAATGTCACATCCTGCTCCACATTTGCTCTCATAAATTAGGATTTTATGTACACAGATTCCCCAAACTGCAGCTTCAAGCTAATCCAAAACTCTAATGTAAAACACACCTGCGCTCATCACCTCCCCACTTTATCTCCCTCCAAACGATTGTTAGTGAACTTATCATGAAATATTTAATAATCCCCGCTGTCCTCTGGGTGCTGTGACCTTGATGCCAGTTTTAACCGAGTGTCAGCGCAAACTTAGTTAATTATTCATTTAGCGAAAGCTGACTTAATTCTTTTAAAAGCAAAACGTCCCCAGCAGGAGTGTTTTTGTGGCGAGTATTTTAGAAAGGCAGAAAAATGCAACTCTTGCTTTTTTCAGACTTGCAGGAATTAGAGGAACTAAGATAATAAAAGGTTGAACATGTGCATTGATGTCAACCACACAATATGCACAACAGAAACAAAAGATTCTGCAACTTTGATTCAGACATGAAACCTCGAGCGAGCTGATGTCATCTCCTTTAAATATTCAGTTTTATGTGCACAGAAGAAGCCTTAACAGTAAAGAGCGGTTTCTGGTTACTTTTTATTGAAAGTCAAGAGCTCAGTGCTGCTTAAACCTCTTCACTCCTCCGGAGGTTTCAACATTTATGAAATTAAGCAACTTCCTGCCTCCTGGACTCCTCACAGCCGCCGCTCTGACCAAAGATCGCTGAGCTGCACATTCTGAGAGCATCAGTGACCAAGAAGTTAAGACTGATATTAATAGGTTTAAAAAAATAAATCAAACGTGTAGGCAGTAGGTTCTACTGATTGGTTGCACACAGAACCATTCAAAGAGGATTCAAAGTAGATCATTTGCATTTTTAAGAGCGATACAGTCTAAATGTAGCGATGTTGGTTCTGCCACTGACAAAT
Source organism: Oryzias melastigma (assembly GCF_002922805.2). NCBI lineage: Eukaryota > Metazoa > Chordata > Actinopteri > Beloniformes > Adrianichthyidae > Oryzias > Oryzias melastigma. The sequence continues at coordinate 5,055,434 of NC_050531.1, read as the reverse complement.
ATGGCTTTTTCAAGCTCATTACTGCTGCCACAAATGATTGTTTTAGTACTCGACTAATCACTGATTATTTTTTCTAATTAGAGTCATGCAGAAAGTGGATGTAAGACACACATCTTAACCATCATTAAGTTTAAAGGGTAACCAAACAGGGAAGTTGGAGGGTGACTCCACCCACTGCCGAAATGTGAAAATCCGGTCAGAGGGGCGGGGCTTGGGGGCTGGACTGTTATCATTACAGGAGCTGCAGATCATGATTTGACCAATCAGAAAACTGTAATACCTCAATTTAACCAGTAGGGGGCCGCACACAGGCGATTTTTGACTATATTTTGAAGAATTTAACAGTTTTTTTCAATTTGTCAAAAATTTGGTTATGATCACCAGACAGTAATTTTAAAGCCCAATTCATAGAGATCAGAAAAAAAAGTTAATTTAGAGTTTGGTTACCCTTTAAACTAACTAAAACCTAAATACATTCACACTAGCATTATTGCAGATAGAATATAAGCTTAATTTGGACACAAAAGATGCTAGTGACGATAGCTAACGATGCTGATAGCCAGCTAAAATATTAGTTACAGGCCAATTTATCCTCAGCTTTGGAGATCATAAGACCATTTTATATCGTCATATCGCCCACCCCTACATAATCATAATTAAAATTACACAGGAAACGCTTTGAAAATGGATCATAAGATTATTAGAGTGGGACTTTATGCATTAAAAAAAGAGAAGAAGGAGAAAGCTAGGGTTATATTACTCTACTTTTAGACAAAAAATTTATTTTGAAGGTTTGTTGATTGTCTTAAATGACCATTATAGCTGTGAAAGCTATAATAATAAGGTTTCATTTTCATTAGTTCAGGCTCCGCCACTGCTGCTGCTCGGTCCTTCTCCGTCTTTGAAGAGGTGCTGGAAATGTCAGTTCCTCAAGGCTGGTTATACCAGGAACCACAAAACTCAGATCGAAAGAGAAGTCCTCACTTCTGCCAAATAATCCAAATAATCCAACAAACCAGCAGTCCAAAGAGCTGTCCTGACAAACGCGTCTGCCGGACACATCAGGACGCATTAAGAGGATGACGAGGTGATGAAGGCTAATGCGGAAGTTCACCAAGTCAATGGAACGCTCTAATGGGTCAAAGACATTTGATGTGTTTCAGTCCCCGTCTAACAGCATCTGTGCATTTATAGATAAATACTTTGTGATTTAACCCACGTGTCAAAGTCAAGGCCCGGGGGCCGGATCCGGCCCTCTGGGTAATTCTATCCGGCCCACCAGATCATTTTATTATATTGGTATTTATGGCCGGATGTTATTGGGCACTTATTTCTAACTTGTATAATTTTGACAAAATATATTTTTATGAAAAGTAAAATATTGGAAGTTATTTAAGGTTTAAGCTGATTTATTCTGGAATATTAATGCTGCCTTTTTTATTATTCATAATGTAAAAAAATTGACATTCTGGTAGCTTTTGGGGTTATTTTGGCATTTATCAAGATTTTTTTTAGGCTATTTTGGAGTTCAGCTAATATTTCAGCTACATACTAGCTGTTTTGGCTAAGAAGTTCATTTTTTAGGCTAATTTGGCTTTAGTTACAATTTTAGCGGGCCATTAGCTACAGCTTTTTCAGCTTAGCTTCAGTGATTTCAGTTTTCAGCTTTGGTGTTTTTTAGCTATCAATTTCAGCATCTTAGCAACCAAATTCAGCTTACAACATTCACACTAGCATTATCGCAGGAAATGCTATACATCTAGTTCATATATATGTTAAAAAGTTACAGTTTTAATAATGTAGTTTTAGAGTTTTCAATAAATGTTTATCCTGTTCAGCCCGCGACCTAAGATGTGTTTTGGGTTTTGGCCCCTTGACCCCTGGTTTATCCCACTCATACAAGTAGAGCAATAAAACGAAATATATTGTGATAGAACCTTTTGTAGATATTAAGTCTAAAAAGTCTAATTTGACAGGTATAGTTATTTGGTTTATACTGTGGTTTGTTATCATCTGCTATGGAAAAAAACTATCATATAGCCAAGAATTGACTCATCCAACTACAGAAAAAACACTTTTCCCACAAATATAATTGAAATCAAATTACAAAATTATAAATTCTTACATAAAAAGTAAATTAAATTAGATTTTGCCAAAAAAAATACAGGAAATTATTTTAAAGATTGATTCTAAATCAAATTATTTAATATTTAAACATGTTCTTGTGACTTTTTTTCTGATAGTGAAGGAAATATATAAAGAAAATTAAGCTTAAAATGTAATTTCTGAGTTTTCTTTATTCATATTGTTGTGAATCTGGAGCAGAGGAAGAATTGTCGTTTGGAAAAGAGTCACAAATACGCTATGTCAAGCTCTCAGCAATGAGATGGGCAAGGGGGCGGGGTTGCTCCATGCCAAAGGTCCCGCCCACAATTAATGGGTGAATTTTTAATGAACTATTGTCACTTTCAAGACACTATGCCCTTGAAAACGACACAGATTGTGGCTAAAAATTGAAAAATTATAACAAAAAGACCACTATGAATACTGTGGAAATCGATCAACCGAGTGGATCTTTAAATCACCTTTTGTCAAGTTAAAGAAGTCGACACAATAACAACTCTCAGTCAGGAGTTCAGGATTTTCCTAAAATCTTCTTAACCAAATGTTAAACAGAAGTTTTGGTTCATGCAGAAGCAAAAAACCTCCCTTAAGTGTAAACAAAAAGTTGTCGTACTTTCCTCTCCAGGAGTGTTTGGTTGTGTAGAAACAGGCCAGGTCTTTGTTCTCTTTGACGACATTCATCTTTTCACAGGACCTGCAACACAAAACAAGAACTCTCATAATTAGGTGGAAAACAGCAACGATGTTTTCAGCAAACAGGAAGAGTTAAGAGTTTAATTAAAGCCTTTCTTGAGAGAAGGTGTGACATGACAAGAAGACACTAAAAATCTGCCGCATGTTCTTACTATATCATGATTATTTACCACACGCGCTTCACACGGTCGGTCGACATGTTTCTGCTCAGAAGGAGTCTTCAATCTATGTAAACATTTATTATCTCGCTACAGTGAGAACATCATTCTGGGATTCAGGTATAGACATCACAGCACTAGAGAACTAGTTTATGGATATATTTGTGCAGAAAAACTAAAACCCGGAGAAGCTGAGAGCATAATTCCTGCAGAATTTCACTAGAATTTCACCTCTGAGTTGTGGGCAGAGCAACCCCCACCCCCTTTCCCATCACCCATCTGCTTACATGCTTACAGCCCCAACCTAACAAGCTGATCAGTTTTGATCCTGACGGGAAAAACAAAGACGTTCATGGATCTATTCGTCTACAAATGGATGCAGGGAGCTTGCAGCCTAGCATATTTTCTACATTAAAAAAAATTGATATTTTTCAAACTGCATTTTTTCTGAGTAACAACAATTCAAATAAAGAAATGCTCAATTTTAAGCTTAAAGTGTTAGTAATGGGCTGGGACAAAGCTAAAATAAGTATCCAGATATATTCCATATGTTCTAATGTATCAAAAATAACAAATAATTACCGTTGACAAACGCAGGTTTTTGTGAAATTTGACAAAACCAACGACAAATCACACTCGCATTTCGCCCTGCTTCAGAAACGGCTCGATTTGGGTCACGTGACGCGTTGACGTCATGTGAGTGAGACAGCGCCAGCAGCAGAATGCAGGCGGACCCGGGGTGTCAACAGATACATGTATGTGTGTGCGCTGCGGCAAAGTTGAATTCTATAAACGTCGGTGTTATGGTACGACGGAGTATTAGGGCCACCAAAAAAATAATAAAAATAATAAAATTATGATTTTTAAAGTCGTAAATTTACAAGATTTACAATCGAAATGAACCTATTGTGAGTAAACACTGTGAGCAGAACCAGACCGACTAAACTGTGAAAAGCTTCTGATTTCAACAGGTAAACTGAATGTTTAAAACATTGCACATGTTTGGAAGTTTCTTTGTTTGATTTGCAGTTTATTAATCATTGATGGTGGCTTGCAGGATATCTGCATATCCGTTGATGAAACCATCGACACTCGCAGCGGTCCACCAGTCATTTCTTCCTCCGTGAAAGATCAGATCTCATTCATTTCTGTGTGATGCTTTCATCTGAAGAGGAATCGTTTTCGGAATTTTCAGTGTACTTAGCTAACGTGACAGACTGTTGTCATCCCCTGTTGTTGTTGTGTGTTGAAACGGGACGATTCATGTGGAGAACGGGGCGTACGGAGCACTGTTTACATTCTCCTTTGGTTTCTGCGCATGTCAGAGACATGCAGTAAGGTGGTGAAAGAGCTTCTGGGTATGTGAATAAAGTGATTAAATAAGTGAATAAATAAATAAATAATAATAAAGTGGCGGACGGTCCTGCAAACATGTCTCTAAGCTCTTTATTTTGCATATGAAACTCTGCATTACCGACCCGGATAGTCAGCGTCATTGATGATTTGATTTAGAGTCGCCAAAAGGTTCCGATCTGTAAATAAAGCTTCACGAGATGCTCCACGTCTTCCAGCTTCGAGCATGGCTCTGATAAACTGACAGCTTTCGTTTTCACCGGCATTCTCAGCGTCACTGTCAGTGTCATTGCCAGATTGTGAGCTCCTACTTTCCGCGCTGCCGGCTCAAATTGATAGGGCTTTACAGTCCTCAAACCACAAACACCCGGCGCCTCTGAATCAGCGTCACTTTCAGAACAAATGTTTCCACAATCTGAGTCTGAAGACAGAATTGTGGACCTTGAAATATCGCCGCTATCGCTAGCTCCGACACGCAAAGGAGAAGCCATCTTGCTATGTTTACCCTGGTGACGTCACACGCACCACGTGACCAAAACGGAGCTTTTCACCCGGAAGAGACAGGTTTGCCAAATTTGGCCTCAAAAATGCCGTTTTATTTCAATATTTCTTGCTCAAAACACGCCAAAAAATTTGGAAATGGTAAATATAAGGCAAAATACAGTTAACACCAAAAATTACCCACAACCCCATTACTAACCCTTTAATTTTCCATTATATTTGTCTTTCATGATCATTTTCTAAATTGCAGACAAAATGTTCAGTTTTAAAAATAAAACTTTCAAATAGAAATGCTAAATATTGACATGCGTGCAAAATACATTTTTACATTAGCAAAACAAGATTTTTCAGATGTTTCATCTCGCTTTGGCCCTACCTTTGGGTTTGTGTTTGTAGGCTTCAGTTTAGTGTGACACCAACCAGCCAATCACAGACAAGAGAGTTCATGCTAATTGGTCTAGATCAGGAGAGTCAAACATACGGGCCACATCCCTCCAGATGGTCTAATCTGGCCCAGCCATGAACAGAAGAAAATAAGGATGTTGAGGGGGCGAAAAAAAATCAAGTTTCTAGCCAATTCCTGTGGCGAGTTATGGTTATTTAAAGTAGTGGCTGCAGTGCAGAATTCCACCACTAGGGGAAGGAAAGGGGAAGAAATACCGGCGTAACAAGAGATCAAGAAATAAACAGCGTTTCTTTAAAAGGGCGTGCCACGTCTGGATAAGATGCAGTTAGGTTCCTGCCAGCATCACCGCTGTATAAGGTCTGACATCAGGTGTGACATCACAATTCACCCACAAACTCAGGGTGCTTTTCTTTTGGTAAATTAAGAAATATTTTCTCTTAAAGGGAACAGTCAACTTTGTCTAATTTCCACAGTAAAATATTTTCAGCACAAGAAAAAAAAGTGAAAAATAATAGTAATATACTAAAGTAAGCTAATACTTCAAATGAAGTATCATGATATAGTACCAAGTGTAGTATCACGTTATATTGCCAAATAAATTACGATATATCACAGACGGAAGTATCAAGATAAATCGCCAAATGAAGTGTCACAATACATCACCCAATGAAGTATCACAATATATTGCCAAATAACTATCACGATACATCGCCAAATGAAGTATCACGATATATCGCCAAATGAAGTATTACGATACATCGCCAAATGAAGTGTCACAATACATCACCCAATGAAGTATCACAATATACTGCCAAATAAAGTATCACAATACATCGCCAAATGAAGTATCACCATATATCGCTAAATGAAGTATCACGATATATCGCCAAATTAAGTATCACGATATATCGCCAAATGAAGTATCACGATATATCACCAAATTAAGTATCACGATATATCGCCAAATGAAGTATCACGATATATCACCAAATGAAGTATCACGATATATCACCAAATGAAGTATCACGATATATCACCAAATGAAGTATCATGATATATCACCAAAAGAAGTATCATGATATATCACCAAATGAAGTATCACGATATATCACCAAATGAAGTATCACGATATATCACCAAATTAAGTATCACGATATATCACCAAATTAGGTATCACGATATATCACCAAATTAGGTATCACGATATATCACCAAATGAAGTATCACGATACATCGCCAAATGAAGTATCACGATATATCGCCAAATGAAGTAACACGATATATATCACCAAGTAGATCTTTTTCCGACACCTCAAACTGACGGTCCTTGGAGGCAGACTCGT
>NC_050531.1:5032915-5048805 GCF_002922805.2 Oryzias melastigma | reverse complement strand
ATCATGATATATCGCCAAATGAAGTATCACGATACATCGCCAAATGAAGTATCACCATATATCGTCAAATGAAGTATCACCATATATCACCAAGTAGATCTTTTTCCGACACCTCAAACTGACGGTCCTTGGAGGCAGACTCGTACAGAATCTAAAACATTTAGCATGAACCCTCTTGTCTGTGATTGGCTGGTTGGTGGCACATATGTCACACTACTAAACTGAAACTTATGCAAAATCAAAGATAGGGAGAAAGCAAGATGAGACACAACACACCTGAAAAATGTTTATGATGAATCACAAAAATGTATTTTGAAATCAAGAAAAAAAGATTATAAAGGCAAAGATTTAGTATTTCTATTTGCAACTTTAAAAGTTTTATTTTGAAACTGAAAATTCAGTAGTCAATCTAGAACATTTTCAAAACAGGGATTTTTTGTTTGCAATGTGGTGGCACAAACATCACTTGATAGAAAATAGTGAAGCAGGAGGAGGGAAAAGCGCCTTCCCTACAGTCCAGAGCAGCAATTTGCAAGCAGCTTCAGCCTGACAAGAGGAACCTGTGTCAGCACTCTGCCAGGATCCTGGAAAAATCCCACCACAGTTTTCCTTCCTTTCCATCTGAGCGTGCAAATGCAGCAGTAATAAGTCAATAACACACTTTGGATAACATCACAAGCACTCAAAGGCAACAGAAAATCTACATTTTTAGAGCAGATTCCCTAAAAACAATTCAGGTAGTTTCAGAGAAATGATGCCTACTCTAAAATGCAGAAGTGCGTAAACTGTTTGAAGGCAGGAGAAGCAAATGCTGCTAAAAAAAAAACTAGCATTCCAGCACACGGTTGTGCCCTTTTTATTGTGTTACTGCAAAGGGTTTGCTCTGATAAGAGTTTTAAAAAAATGCCAATAAGTGAGACCAGTCATGTGATTCCCCCTCCTTGTTCCACCACCATCAATTCAGATTAAAGCTGCCAAAATAAAGATATATGCAAAATATAATCATTTAAATAAAGTTCATATTATGCATGGTGGTTGGAACATTCAGCTTTAGAATAAATAATTATCTCCAGCAGCTAAAATCAGGCTGTTTAACTCTTTAGACTCACACTAACTAAAATTTTACTCATTTGCTAAAGTTTTTGGACAACCTTATGTGCAGGAAATTTAAAAAATCTTTCATTTTATTTTGAAAAATTCAACATACCTTGAGTTGCTCCATAAGGCATAAGGACAAGGGTCATGCTGTCATGTGACAATACCTCAACTAATGAATTTTAGTATTTTTGCTGCAAAAAATCCCATTTAAGTCACCTTAAAGAAATCAAAACGTGTTATATAGATGACATAAGAAAATTAGGTGTCCAGTGACAAGTGTTACCAATTATATGAAGCCACATTCTTGCAAACTTTGTGGACAGGAACCACCTCAATGAAGATGTGAAAATGTCATTAGCTAAAGAGAAAGGTGAGGTGACACCGCCAGCTTTCACTCGAAGTCTTATTTTGAAAGTCCCAGGTAAATCCGTGACAAACAGCATTACCTGGCTCTCAAGAAGAAGCTGGCCCAAATCTGCTTCATGGCAGGAGGCCTGCACGACTAGCCTTCTAGCTAGCAGCAAACAAACAAACAAACAAATAAATCACTCCGTTTGTTTGTCGACCTCAACCCTCCAGCTAGCTAGGCCCACAAGCGTGAGACAAACACGTCAGTCAGCGGCGTTTGTTTAACAAATCAACAAAAAATAACGAGTTAGCCACAACTTGTTAGCTTGCTAACTGACAGATCAATAAGATCCAATGGGGGAGCTAGCTAGTAGCGTTAGCGGCGGGGTTCTATCAGGGAAACGCGGAGAAGGCAGCAGCGGCGCGTTTACCTTTCGATTCAAGAATGAGATTTAATCGTCGGGCCCCCCCGGCCTCCCGCGAGTGAGGCCAGTGCTTCTGTTTTTCCCACTCCGATGCTGAAGGTGCGCCGTTCCCCCCCACCAACAAGCCTCAGGACGCTGCCATGTTCCGATGCCGAGCGCCGCGTACTGCGCATGCGTGGGATTTGGCTGTCATGCGGCTGTCAGCTGATTGGTTTGTGTGGAAGCGGAATCGTCAAGATTACTGTTCTGGAAGCAGTTTTTGACGGGCTTTTGCCTATTTTTAGTCTGCTAGAGCCGATCTCAGAATAGTTATGTTGATGTGCACTTAAAAAGTAGCTTCTAAATTATGGGAAATTTGTCAAATAATAGGAAAATATGACAAAAATGTATTTATGAAGAGATATAAACAAAAAAAAATGACATGAATTATACAGTGGGGTTACTTTTAAGCAATATAAGTTCAAACAAACTAAAAAAAATAAAATATTTTTCTGTGCTTTCATTATGCAGTTTTTATAGCTTATTTTATACACTTTAAATGTTTAAAAGAAAACTTAAGAACATCTATAATGCCATCTAGAGACCAGAATCCATCAGTGCAGAGACACTTCACTTCAGGGAGAAATATTTACTAAATCCTGCAGCGTTTTACTTTTAAATGATCAATTGTAAGCTCAATAGGTTCAGACAAACAAAATTCTTTGAGCAAAACTGTCCTGAACAAATTATTCTCTTCAAATGTTTCTTTAAAACATTAAAACTTCTGAAAAATGTGCCCCTTCTGCCTGTTTTATATGTCTAAATGTGTTTAATTTTCTTTTAAATTTAATATGAGTATTTTTTGACAGTTTGGTAAAGCAGATTTAAGTTATTTTGTTGACAAAAACTCCAAATTAAATGGAAAGCATCTGAAACACATCGTCCCATATACCATGCTTTTTAAAGGTTACAAACGGTTCAAAAGCCTTCATTGAAACTGTGAATGACTCACCGCGACTGAAGGTACAGAGGGAACATCTTGGCGTCTGGTACTCACTGATGTTGTACTCTGAACTTGAGGAGCACTGCCTTAAGATCACGTTATAAGACATGCGCTGCCCGTTAGTCTAATTTAATTACAGCCGCAGAAAAATGAGGAAAAGAAAAGTTTCCTTCTCTTTTCCTTCTTGAAATCTCCACTAACTGGACAGAACGTAAAGGATTTTGGGCTGCAGCGACCGAGGATGAGAAGGCCGCCTCACAGGTTCTCTGTTAGGACTTGATTTGACTCACATGATGTTAAGTGATTCAACCCACAAATCGGCCATTAGTCTCTATAGGTAATCAACTTAAAAAGCACAGATTAGAGTAGTAAACGTGTGGGGGATTGTGTTGTAAATATGCCCTTAACTCTAGACAAAATGCAAAAATATAAACAATTTTTACTTTCATTAATCAGCAAAATAAATGGAACGTTAATGGTTGAGGTTCACTGGAACAATTATTGCAGAATTACTTAATGTTGCACAAACATAGAAAGCAAACATTTTAAACTATATATTTTTTCTGGATATTTAAAAAAATAACATCTTTTAAAAAATAATTTTATTTTTCCAAACCCATACTGCCATCTGCTGCTTCATTATTCACACTGAAGTTGTTCTAATGATAACTCAATTATATTTATTTTATATTGTGCATTTGTAACTTACAGGAAAAACATTCAAATATCTAAAATTGTTTTATGTGACCAGATAAACACTACAAAGACACGCCCATGATAGGGAAAAATTTTACTGTTTTAATGTTTTTCAACATTCACAGAAACAAATTTTTAATTACAAAGCTTAAATTCTACTCACTTTAATTAGAACCTCAGCAATATTTGAAGATACATTTTCTATTTGAAAAACCAAAATCTTTAAAAAAAAAAAAAAGTTTGATCATCTGCAAATGTTTGGGATTAGCAACAGAAGCCACAATTCTTGCAATTTTTTCCCCATTTTTTAAAATTTGTTTGTTTATTTGTGTATTTGTATTGTGTTAGTTATGTATTTATTTTATCGTTTATTTAATGTAATTTTTATTTTATTTTATTTTATTTTATTTTATTTTATTTTATTTTATTTTATTTTATTTTATTTTTTATTTTATTTTATTTTATTTTATTTTATTTTATTTTATTTTATTTTATTTTATTTTATTTTATTTTATTTTATTTTATTTTATTGGAAAGCGGCATTTCCGGGCCAGCCTGGATAAAATGACGCATTCAAAGACGGACGGAAAAACAAAACTAAACGAAAAAAATAACTCAATACAAACGACATTTGGCGATGCTAATGGGAGAACAGATTGTGCCATTGTCGTATTTAAATTTGGAAGAACCTGTTTCACGTTTTACAGCAGGAATGTGAGGATTTATTATTGTTTCAAAACCCAGCTGTGTACTTCCCGTGTTTTCGGGGAACTCTTTCTTCCCACAGATCAAGAAAAAGCTTATCTTAACTCTGAAGTAGCTGGAATATAATAAATAAGTCTAATAAGACATGTGTTAGACTAGGAAAATGGTCGGATGGATTTTGTAGTTTCCTTCGGTCATATTTCAATAGATCTACGTACTGTCCCTGAATGCAGCACTCGTAACCAAGGTGATGACGCTATATTCCGTTACCAAGGCACTCTTAAGGCAAACACTAGCTAGAAAGCTAAGCTAGCAGGTTTAAAAGATAATCTTTGCTTTTGTTATAACTTTAGTTCGTCCTGATTTCCAAAATAAATACTCAGAAAAACAAGTTTCTACATTCGACATCCTGTTCGGATCGACTTTGTTTTCATCGTAGCTTAAAATAGGATCAAATCATTTCCCATCGTTTAGATTGTTATTTGCGTTAGCAGGAGCTGCAGCCACCATGGTAAGTGTTGACACCTGTTTGCGTTTTCAGGTCCAGGATGCCGAACGTCCTTCGTGAGTTGGAGCTCATGTGGAGTTTGGTGGAAAGCTAACGCTAGCATGCATCCCAATGGAGAGCTAGCACTGAGACTCAGGCCCTGTTAGTAGAAAAGCCGCTTCTAGTTAGCTTATAAGCTAATTATGATTGTTATGACACCTGTTGTCTGCTCGTATTGTACTTTTTGTTGCCTAAAATGATTGTAACTCTCTTTCCACGCAGGCTGACTTTGGATTTAATGAGCACCATCAGAATGAAGTGATCAATTACATGAGGTTTGCTCGTTCTAAGAGGGTCCTGAGGCTGAAGACTATTGACTCCTGTTTTGAGGAACTCAAAGACAGCAGGTGACTGATGGGTTTCTGATTCATTTTAACAATTCTATTCATATTGTGATTTTGTGGTTGACAATACGATTCATAGTCGATTTTTTTTGTTTATTTTGAACAATCAGAATTACTGACTTAAAATTGATATTTAACCTAAAGTTTAACTAGTGTGAGATAAACACCTGAACGGTGCAGGTGAAGTTTTCCAGCTTCCTTGTATTTATTGCAGGATAATCAAGTGTATCAATCAAGTGTAACTTGATGAGTACAGTAAACAAATAATCGATCCAGAGAGCTCAGTTTTTATCCATTTATTTTTCTGCCAAAATAATAATAATAATAATGATAATATAGTAATAATTTTCCAGTGATGCTTCAGCTTGACGAGCCATGTAATTATGTTAACCTGATCATTTCATAAATAAACGTTAAAGTGAGTGAACTGTATAAGGTTCTGGAGAATTTTTTTATAAATAATAATCCTAAAAATTTATCTACATAATTGAATAATTACTTCAGTAGTTTTCTACCAAGATGTGTTCAAAAATCAAATCAATTAAATCGAAAAAAAAATGTGAATCAAATCGCATTATTGTCAATCCCGAGCCCTATTACATATGTGTACAAACAAAGAAGTAAGCAAGAATTTGAAAAGTTGCATTACCTGCGATAATACTAGTGTGACTGCTTTTGGGTGAAAGTAGTTGCTGAAGATCCTGAAGCTTTTTGCTGAAAATGGTGAAGCAATTTGCTTTAATTGCTGCAGGGATATCCTGAAAATGCAAAACGCAAAATTTTTTTAAAAGACTGGAAATTTAATTAAAGAACTATGACAGAGCTCTGAATTTGACCTAAATTTCTGAAAATTTTGTAGTAAGATTGCTTAAAAATTCCTAATACATGCAAAAATATTTAGTGTGTTGCTTAAATATGAGCTGAACTCCAAATTATCCCAAAAAACTTTAGCAGACGCCAAATTAGCCCAAAACATTAGAATGTTGCTAAAATACTAGCTAAACTCCAAATAAGCTTAAAATTCCTCTGTAAACTAAATTTGTCAAAAGCGTTAGCATGTTGCTAAAATAGAAGCTAAACTCTAAATTAGCCTTAAGACCCCAGTAGATAACAAAGTTAGCATGTTGCTAAATAGAAGCTAAACTCTAAATTAGCCTAAAAATCTTAGTAGATAACAAATTAGCCAAAAAAGCTAGTTTGTTGCTTAAATGCTAGCTAAACTGCAAAGTAGCCTAAAATTACTCTGTAAACCAAATCAGTCAAAAATGTTAGCATGTTGCTAAAATACAAGCTAAACTCTAAATTAGCCTAAAAAAACTCAGTAGATAACAGATTAGCTAAAAACGTTAGCCTGTTGCTAAAATATGAGCTAAACCCAAATTAGCATAAAAAACCTCAATAGATCCCAAATTAGCCAAAAAGAGCTCGCACATTGCTTAAATACTAGCTAAACTGCTAAATAGCCTGAAATTCCTCAGTAAACCAAATTAGTCAAAAACGTTAGCATGTTGCTAAAATACAAGCTAAACTCTAAATTATCCCAAAAAAACCAGTAGACAACAAATTAGCCAAAAACATTAGCATGTTAAATATAAAATATTACCTAAACATCACATTTTTTGAAAATTACAATAAAAGATTAAAACATACCCCATGAAAATATTTAAAGGCTTGTTGCTAATCTACTTAAGATTGCAAAGACTTTCTCATTTATTTCCTATAAGGGAATCTTGTCTTCAATATTTCAAAATTTCAGCGTTTACATCTACCAAAAATACAAGCAATAATGTCCTGAACAAGCTGAACGTTTGATAGCAAGTTTGCTGAAATTCCTGAAAGTGTGATTCAGTTTTTATGTGACGAAAAACGTATGGAAAGGAGCAGGAGAATCACTATAGGGTGAAGTCTGTAAAGCATCCACTAAATAAAGGTCAAATCCATTCACATTTTAGTGTCATGAAGTTCAGCCCACTGTTGTTTTTCAAAGTATATCCACACATTGGTTTGTGATGGATTGATCATTTTTGTTGCCATCATCGTATGTGTTGTGATAGTCGTTTCTGTTATAGTAAAATCTGATCAATTATTATTGATTTATTTGATTTTGAAGCCCTTTCATTTCATGCTTCTGTCCCCCTGAAGGCTGGTGGAGGAAACCTTCACGGTGGACGAGGTGAAGGAGATGCTGGACGGGCTGCAGGTGGTGGTGCGCGGCGAGGTGGAGGTGGAGCTCATCAACACGGCGCACACCAACGTGCTGCTGCTGAGGCAGCTCTTCTCACAGGCCGAGAAGTTCTACCTCCGACTGCAGACCGACATCTCTGAGCTGGAGAACAGGTGAGCTGACAGTGAGTTTGAATAGGATGTAATGCAAATCACACGCTAGTATTTTGCTCAAATGACATTTAAACAAAGAAACTAAACGATTTTAATGTCATGTCCAAAGATAAAGATCTAAAGATAAAGACGTGTCCCATTTTGTGGTAAAATGAGTGTAAATACTTTTTTGTATTCATTTATTATTGTAATATTTTTTTGCATTAAAGTACAGATTATATATGGATTAAACATTTTTAATGAAAACATTTGTGTTTTATGAGTCTTTTGGTTAAAAAAAAATGATTTAACTGCTTATGACACAATTTAATATTTAAGCTAACCCTTTTAATGATGTTTAGACACAAAATCTTTAACATACTGTAACTTTTCAAACGTTAACGTGATCAACGTCATTGCAAATTAAAGAACATAAGCACTGCGGCGTTAAAGGATTAATATGTGATCACATGACTCGAGTTACGCAGAATTAACTACTGTGGTAATAAAACACAAAATGAAGGAAATGCAGAAAAAAATAAATGGTGTCACAAATAAAATAAATTCTAGAAATAAAAAGAACCGATGCAGCTGCAACGAAGGAAAACTATCGTAAATAACAAAAATGCTACGAATGAAAGTAAATGCTGCAAAAAAATGACATTGCAAATAAAAGAAATGCAACAAAAAGAAGCAATGCAGCAAATACAAGAAGGATATTGTCACAAATAAAGAAAATGCCATAAATAAAACTAATTGACATAACAAATGAGCGAAATGCTGTTGCAAATAAAATAAATTCTTGAAATAAAGAGAAAAAGTGCAGCTCCAACAAAGGAAAACTACCGTAAATAACAAAAAATGCTACAATTAAAAGAAATGCTTCGCAAATAACACAAAATTATGTCATAAATAAAAGAAATGCTGCTGCAAATAACAAGAAATGACATTGTAAATAAAAGAAATACTACAAATAAATGGCATCACAAATAAAAAAAATGAGACAAAAAGAAACAATGCTTTAAATAAAAAGAAACAATGTCACAAATAAAAAAAAATGCTACAAATAAAAAGAAATGACATCACAAATAAAATTAAATTTGAAATAAAAAGAAAAACTGCAGCTGCAACAAAGGAAAACTACAGTAAATAACAGAAATGCTGCTGCAAATAACAAGAAATTGTTTTGTAAATAAAAGAAATGTTACAGAAAATGCTGTTGCATATAAAAGTAATTCTAGAAATAAAAGAAATGACATCACAAATAAAAGAAATGAGACAAAAAAATGCTTATTCTAGAAATAAAAAAACTGCAGTTGCAACAAAGGAAAACTACCATAAATAAGAGAAATGCTTCAAATAAAACGAAATGCTGCTGCAAACAACAAGAATTTACGTCGTAAATAAAAATAATTGCTACAAAGTATTGACAGTAAAAGAAACGATTCTGCAAGTAGAAAAAAAAAATCACAAATAAAAAGTAATGTGGACGCTAGGCCTAAAGAAATTTAAATTCTTTATTTTCTATTGGTATTTAGGACGAAACTCCAGGAATGTAGAGTGTGATAAAGTCTGAATATGCAAAAAAAACAACAAAAGAGTCAAACTTTTCCCGTTTTCTTGATCAGCTCACTTCCTCGTACCTTTGTCAGGTAAACCAGTCGCTCCAGGTGAGCCACCAAACGACAAGAACATCAGTTTTCTGAGGACCTGCATCCTTTTTTAGCTTCAGTGAAAATCGATTTGGTGGTTTTCACTTTAGAAAAATCTGCAATTTTTGAGAATAAATTGTTTTATTTCACACATTACTTTACATTATAACACAAAATCCACATGTTAGGAAGTTCCTCTTTTTTGGAAAGAGTCATGTGACACCACCAGAAGGTTTTTACTCATCAAAATTCTCCCGTTTGCTGCTTAACTATAGAAAACTAACATATTAGATAGAACTCTGCTTTCAGGGATGAACTGCAATGAACTCTTGACTCCTGCAACCTTTTCACCCTCTCGTAATACTGTTTTTTTCTGGAGAACGCTCTTTGTTTTGTAACACACACATGGTGGGTGGAAATGCAACCCATAAACCTCCTTTTTTTTCTGAAGGCCTCAACGCTACGTGACTGGTGTTTAAAGCTGGGAATACGCCCCGCGGCGCAGGCGACGTGCCTTCAGCTGCTTTTTAAAAACCACATATGAGTGAACACTCGTGCTCACCACAGGCATGTTTCTTCTATCATAAGTGTTAAACTGCCATCAGGGAAGAAAAGGGTGTTGCTTGTTGAACCCTGACGGGCGCCAAGCTGTACTGCTAGAAAACATAGATGTCAACGTTGCGGTCGCACAGTTGAGGCCTGATAAACGGATTTCAAACTGAAAGCATTTTACTGCTGATATCTTGTTTTTCAGAAAGTGCTGGGAGTTTATTTTGTTTGTGTTTTCAGACTTTTCTTTCTTTTCCCTCCCCTATAGGGAGCTGTTAGAACAAGTGGCTGAATTTGAGAAGACCGACTTTAAAACTGCTAGTAAGGTGAGCGGAGCGCTCTTCTCCTCCCTCCAGTTCTTCTGACCCACATGGAGCCTGAGAGTTTCATCTATCAGACCATCTGCCTTTAGTGGAACCTCAACATCAGAGTCGACATGTGGTTTCATGAAGCACATTTAATGTCAAATTCTGCTCTATTACGGGTTTGATTACATTCATAAAGCTGTTTGTGTGGAGGCCGAGACTCGCCATCAAATACAAACTATTGTGGAAATAAAACATGAAATTATGTTCAACATAAAAGAAATGCTAGGAAAAGATTATATTGCAAATAAAAAAATGCTGTAAATAAAAAGAAATTATTTTACAAATAAAAATGTTACAGCTAAAAATAAATAATAATGCAAAAAATGTTGCTGCGAAAAACACTGCGACACATGAAAAGAAATTATACTGCAAATAAAAGAAATTATGTTGCAATTAAAAAATGAAAAAAAAAGAAAAAAAATGCTGCTGCAAATGAAAAAATGTTACAAATAAAAGAAATGCTAAAAATAAAAGAAATTATGTTGTATATAAAAAAACACTACAAAGAAAAATAAATATGCTGCAAATAAAATCAATAATGTTGCTAATAAAAAAATCTACAAAAAAGAAATGATGTTGCAAATAAAAGAAATGTTACAAATAAAAATAAATTATGCTGCAAATAAAAAATGTGTTGCAAATAAAAGAAACGTTACAAATAAAAAATATGTTGCAAATAAATAATTATGCAAATAAAAATACATGATTTTGTAAATAAAATAATAATGTTTTCAAACAAAATTCAAATAAAAATACAATATTCTGCAAATAAAAAAAATATTGTTGCAAATAAAAAAAATATGTTGGAAATGAAAGAAATGCTGCAAATTAAATAAATCATGCTGCAGTAAAAAAGACTCAAAATAAAAAGAAATGTTAGAAATAAAAGAAACAATATAAGTAAAAGGAAATATTGATACAATTAAGTTTTTTTCATTTCCACCGCTGTAGAAAAAAGGAACAAGAGTACAAATTTGAAAACGAGTTTAATATCACTATTTGTACTTTTAATGTGTTAAACCATGTAGCCCCAGGTTTGGAGTTAAGCTGGAGGATGCCGGTTTTTCCCAGATAATCCACTTCCTTTTTGAATTTCAGCACCTTTTCTTTTTATTTGTCGTTTCTTCTTTTGGTTTGCACATCTCCATTTTTTGCTGCGATGGCAGATCTCGGCCTCCGTACATTAGAGAGCTTGAAACCATTTACATTTTGGTTATTTTCAATCCAGTTAAACCAGGAACTCAGCAAACCAAAGTTGGCTCCACTGAATGAAGCCGGTGTGTCTGAACTACTAAACAAGGTAAAGTTCAGTTTCCACAGACGGAAAAGGAAAGTTCCTGTGGCGTCGTCATGTTGAAGAGCAAAACGTCTGTTTTCCAGGAGATAGCGAGACTGCAGGAGGAAAACGACAAACTGAAGAGCAGACTGCGGGTTTTAGAATCTCAGGTATCATAGTGACCTCCTTTTTTCACGAAAGGTCGCGGCAGCTGTGTTCTTCATTTTCTACCCGGTAATGTTTGGCAGGCCATGAGTGCGCTAGATGAGAAAACCAAGGCTGAAAGAGCTCTGAAAGACCTGCAACAGATCCAAGGAGAACAGCAGGTACGGGTCCGAGTCACTGTCCGTCCTCTACATGTTTCTCATTAAACACTTTTCATTTGCTTTTACCGGCTAACTTGGACCTAAATGGTTTTTGTCCTCGTCTGTAAGTGTTGCTGTTAGGAAGACACTTTGCAGATTGTGTAGTTTCGCCTCGTCTGATCTGGTTTCTGTGCCTGGAAGGTGGCCGCTCAATCCAAGGAGATCAGCAGTCTTGAAGACACGGTGGCCGCTCTGAAAGAGGACTACGAGAGGTCCCTTAGTGCCAACGCCGCTTCCCAGAAGGACTTGAAGGAGAACCTGATCTCTTCCAAGCATGAGCTCCTGCGAGTCCAGGAGCAGCTGGCTTTAGCAGAGAAGGTGCGACACCGTTAAAATGTTTTTATCACAATCGTTTTGAACTGCATTTTGGATTTGATTTACATATATGACCCAATTGGAGAGTCTCTGTAGTAGCAACACAAAACATTTCTCAGTTTTTATGACAGAAAATGTTCTGACAAAAGTTTTCTTGTGCTAGTTTTAGTGTAAAAGTCTTCATTCTACATCAAACAAAAGACAAAAATACACTTTTTTAAAAAGACAATCATGTATTTTCATATGCATCATTCACTATTACTCAAATTAAATCCATATTCTTATCTATCCATTAAGCAGAAATGGACGTACTTAAGTTCTCATAATAGACTGGGCCTTCTAAAAGAGAGAATTTCAAAATAAAAGTCAGATAAACTATGTAGATTTTGTCTCCATCATGCAGTGTCAATGAGCGTCAAAGTTTCGAGTGGCGTTCTATGTTCCTCAGGTGATAGCCGTCCCCGCCTTCTCTGCCCCCTTTTGACACGCCCCCACTGCCTTCTACACACCCCTCAAACACCCCGTTGACCTCTGTCACCCTGGTCAAAGCTGCGTGTGACAAATTCATAAAAAATATATAAATTTTTTCCAAACTGGTGGCTTCTCTGTTGGTTTTAGCTCCATAGCAACCATTTTATTTTTTAGTCACCTGTGGATGACGAACAAGTTTATGTCATTTTTAAAAGAATCGGCTAAAGTAAATTTATAAATTTCCTTAGCAACAGAGGTTTTTTGTTACATTTGTTACATTCCTTATATGTTGTTCATAACGTTTCAACCACCTTGAACCAACGACTGATGTATTGCATTTTTGCAATATTCTGGAAAAAGAATTGCAGGATAAAATTTAAAGGGAATTTTTTTTCTTTGTTTTGAAAATTCAAGATGATGACCCTGAGGTCAAAGGTCAATGAAACTTCATATGTGGTTGTAGACTTATCCGAATTAATTCCCTACCCCTTCATTTAGCCCTCGAAACTAGGTGAGAAGGGAGAATAATGTCTTAAAATCCGTCCGTTTTTACCACTTGATGATGTCATCAATAGTTGCCGGTCAGCTACGTTAGCGCGTAGCTGACAGCGTTTGCAAAATACATAACATCGGTTTAATAACTTTAATTTATAGAATTAAAAGTAAACTTCTGTGCTTCAGAGCGCACTCACGTTTGACATTAGCCTGGTGGCTTGTGTATAAAATTTTGTGAAGATCGCGCAAACAAAAGCTTAGTTTTCCAACAAAATGGCTGTGGCCATCCCATAATAACTTCAAAGCTTCCTTTGGATATCGCTGACGTGTATTTTAGTTTAGTTAGCTAACTTTAGCTATTTTTTTGAACCCCAGAGATTCTTTTGTTTTAAGCTGTGATGTCATCAGTTTTGATGGGGGAGGGGTCGCTCCCTAAGTCCAAAGTTCCTTTTCCCCGAGTACCAGGTGTGTGCAAATTTTGGTGATTTTTGAGTATGTGGTGGGGGGCCCTGGTCCTTGAAATCCAAGACAGAATAATCAGTGTTCGTCAACATCCAGTTATTCCTTGTTTCGATGCTAACGTTGAAGCGTTTCTTGCTACCCTTTTGATGCGTTGTCACAATATTTCCCGAAACAACCCGGAATTTTCCTTGTTTCTGTGTTGCTATTCAGGAACTGGACAAGAAGTTCCAGCAAACCGCGGCCTACCGCAACATGAAAGAGATCCTCACCAAGAAGAACGAACAAATCAAGGAGATTAGAAAACGATTGCAAAGGTTGGCTTACCAGAGACAATTTTACCGGAAAATTATCCGGAATTTGAGTCTTACGACTTTTTTGTTGTTGTTGTTGTTTCTTTTTCAGATACGAGCCAAATGAATGAAATGAGCAGTAATGACAAGAAACCATCAGTTCCTGTGCAACACAATGAGACAGAAAAAAACAGTTTGTCGAAATCTTCATGTTAGCTTTAGCTAAAAGCTGCGAGGCTAACACTAAAAAGAATTGTCAACAGCTGTTTTTTTTTTCTTTGTTCCTCTCTGTCTTATGTCGGAGCTTGTAGCTAGCAGACCTTGAAGAGGCCTTGTCCGCTTGCTGATCCGGTCAGATGGTTACCGTCTGCCGTCTTACTTAGCTCATTTAAAACAATCTAGCCGTAGGAAAAACCAGTGTTTTGCTAATCGGTTTTAATTTAGCAGCTTCCCTTGTAAATCTGATTAAATAAATTCCAAATGCTTCTACAAAAGCTTCTTAACCCTTTAATACCGTCAGTGGCGACTCCAAAATAACAAATATTTGCTAGCGTAACGTACATTTTTAAGCGTAAATCCAGCAGATTCTAAAAAAAGCGCTAGCCGCTTTTCTCTGATTCAGAATTGATCGTTTGATCATGTTATCGGTTGAAAACTTATGCTAAAGTGAACCAAAACAAACGCTAACTAGCTTATTTTCTTACATTATCGTTACAAACGTTCAACGTTTTCGTTCCACTTGAGCTTCTATCCGTGTTTCCCTCTTAAAATTCCAGACGGAACAGAATATTTTTGAGTGGAGTTTATTTTTCTTACCTCTGTGGGAGTGTCAGAAGAATAACACGTGTGCACAAAATGTTCATGGAGAAATGCTCTTGTAGAGTGAGAAACACATCCGCCCGGAATCACACTTGATGTGAAGTTGTCTGAACTGTGCAGCACATGAGGTAATAAAATACCTTAAAAAATACGTGTGTTAGTAGTTTTGTGTTATAGAATTAGTTTATGGAAATAAAATGAATGAATCGTTAAAGCTTATTAGAAACTGAGAGACAGGGACAATAGACGGTTAAGAATCTTCAGATAAACCAGGAGTTTATTTAAATAAACCCCTTTTGTATTTGAGGCTAAGCTTTATTTATATTATATTTTTATTTATCTATTTATAGAACAGTCCAGAATTCGAACCAGTTTTTCTGTTTCTTCAATAGTATTTAAAAGTACAAAGTAGCTTAACTGATCTTAATTAGTCATGTTTTAGTTTCCGATCATCTTTTGATCCATTTTCGAAATGTTTCTAGTGGTTTTTTGATTTTGATTTTGCGTTTAGCCAAAATCAAAAACCTGTGTTGTTTTCTTGGACGTCGTTTCTGGCAGGAGTTCATTAGAAATTCACCACGGAATTGTGGGTGGAGCCGTTAACGTGGAGTAACCCCTCCCCAATCCCCTCCTCATTGCTGAGAGCTCTCTGTTTACACTTTCTCCCGCTAGTAAAAGAAAATGGCGATCGATATTGACGAGGAAATTAAAGACTCAGCAGGGAGCTTGTGGCCCGGCGTCAGGTAAATTCACCTAGACGCTGAAAGAAGAAAAAAACTCAGTTTAAAGAGAAACCAAACTAGGAAGTTGGAGGCTGACTCCACCCACAGCCAAAATTTGAAAATCCAGTCAGAGGGGCGGGGCTTGGGGATTGGACTGTTATCATTACTGGAGCTGCAGATCTTGATGTCAAACTTCTGAAACTTACATGGTTTGACCAATCACAAAATTCAACCAAAATTCAACTGCAATGCCTCGGTTCGACCTGTAGGGGGCAGCACACAAGCGATTTTTGACTATATTTTGGAGAATTAAACAGTTTTATTTCAACTTGTCAAAAATTTGGCTATGACCAACGGACAGCAATTTTAAAGCCCCATTTATAGAGATAAACAACCAACAAAAGTTAATTTAGGGTTTGGTTACCCTTTAATGACCACAACAACAAGGAGAAGAAACAAGTATGATGGGAAGAATCCCATCATCCTTTTTCTCGGAGGACTGCGTCTTGCCTTTCTCATTTTATTTAAAAAGACACCATTTAAACAGAAAAACAAACTGGTAAAGTTCATTAGAGGTGTCATGTAATGAACCATCTGGAAATGTTTTCAGTTCGTAAAAGCACAGACTGGAGCGTCCTGCTGGAC
>NC_050531.1:5012177-5032796 GCF_002922805.2 Oryzias melastigma | reverse complement strand
CTATCTATCTATCTATCTATCTATCTAAAACCAGGTGATAAAACAGAACAACTGTTTCTAAGACATAAAAAGGTCATTTAAAAAAAAAAATAAACATTGATGAGAATAAATCAATTTCTTTCACATCATTCCAATGTACCAAGAATTTGTCACCGCCGCAGCGTATTTTTGATACAGTCTTTTTCAAACAATATTTTATCATCTGCTCCGGATTCACAGCGAATAAAGAAATACTCAGAAATGCAATTTTAAGCTTAAATTTATGTATATATGTCCTCCATTTTTAGACAAGAACATGTTAAAAACAATTTTATTTGGATGTAATTCAAGAGGAAAGTGATTGTATTTGATCTATTTGATCCCACAAGAGGGCGCCATACTACCAGACCATAAAAACCTCGTGACCAGCTGAACTTATTGCATCATTTTCAAAGTGTTTCAGGAGATTACAGTCGAATTTGTGTGTTAAATTATTTAAAAGATTAGCTTTTTGATGATGTTAGAGGATAAAGCCAATCAGAATTTGCCTAATATTTACTACAAATCATAAATGTTCACAGACTTAAGCTGTAAAGCTGCAGGCAATTGATCATTTTCAGAGAAAATATGACCCTTAACCTGTTTATTTAACAGTGATTTAAGCATATTTTAAACAATAAAATATTTATTTTAAGCTTTTTTTAAGAAAATTGATAAAAAGTTATTTTTTTTAACCGAAAGCTTGTTTGTGCCTCAAATTGAGTGTACACCCTTTGATTTTGTTTCATACCGAAAGGAACGGCGGTGGCTAAGTTTAACACATGGTGGTCTATTGTTTTTAGTGAAACTTGTGAAGCCACAACGTTCTGATTTACACGTTCTCTGTTTTGCATATTGTGGAGGAGTTGCACACATGATTTACTGTCATCTCAATTGTTTCCTACAGTTAGTTGAACCCTTTTACTGCCACCTCAAGCAAACAATAGAGCACATTTAGAAGACAATTATAGCAACAGAAATATGAATTCTGTTAGGGAGTTAAATGGTTAAAAGTGGTTTTCTATACCTGCAGCTTTAAGGTGTAAAAATCTCAGGTGTGCAGATCAGAGACTCACACCTCTTCTGATTAGATGCAAGGTGTGAGTCTCAATGCAAATAAATCACAGCGAGGAACAGGAAGTGGTGACTACCGGCTCGGTGTGCCAGGCTCCATCTGTGACGCTGCTGAGAGCTGCAGCAGTACTTTCCCACAAACTCGGGACAGCAGTTAATACAAGCCAGCAGAACCGGCAGCGCTCAGCTCACCGAGGAGGCATCAAAGGGGTTTTCTTGGTTTCACTTGCAAGACAAAAGCTCTCGGTGTAGTTGCACATGCACGTGTTTGCTTGTGAGAATTTTATGGGTTTCAGAAATGATGTGATATCCTGGGGGATTTTTCTGAAAACACAATAGAAAGAAAGGGGTACTGCTTGATGCTTTTCTGATTAAAAGCCACATTTTTTTTCTATATTGCAACAATTTACATCCTCTAAAACTCCTTACAGATCATTTTTCTATCTCAATGACGTCCCTGACATCAATCAACTCTTTCAATTCCAGAAAGATGATTGCTCAAGAGTCATTTTTAGGAAATCCCTTTGGCTCTTTCTTAGCATTATTGCTGAGTTCATGTTTATCTTTTCTGCATCTTTATTTTTTTATTCTAAGAAATAACAAAAACCTAAAAATGACTCAAAACTCAATTCAGTTTTTAGTCGTCAGTTTCTGCAGCTGCACATATCTGTTTCTCTTTTTGTTGCTACATGACACAAAGAAGAGTTGGGTTATTTAGGTTATCTCCTCAAATGTCATTAGTGAGTACGAAAGTTTTTAGAATTCTCACAAATCCAACAGAGGTTTTGGCTTATTAACAGTCCTAAAAAGTAGCTATGGGGTTCCTGGTGACTGAAACATCCTCACAGATAAATGAGAAAAACGTACTAAATGTGATCTAAATCATTCTTTACGAACTCAAAACCATGTTTTCACCTCTAATATGTCAGCATGGATGTGGAACTGAGGCAAATGTGACAAAATCAGAACAAAATGTGGGTTTTAACATATATTTATTTATGTTAAAATGGTTTAAGAGCTCCAATCTGATCACAAAACCAATGTTTTTTTTAAGCAAGTTTCATAGTTTCATTTAAAAAAAAACAAAAAAAAAAAAATTAAAGCCGCGAGTGGCGTTGGATGGCCTGCAGTTGCTACCCACCCCTGCTGCCAACCCCATATGCACCATTGCCGCCCTCGCTGCCCTCCCCTCCACGCCCTCGCCGGCCTCGAGGTCCACCTTTGACAAAAGCTCACTTTCTAAGCAGCCATTATGCCCCCCCAAATCCCCCCATTCTCTTTCTGTACAGCTGGTCTGAGATGTATGTGAGAAAATTATTAAATATATATTTTTTTCCAAAATGGCGTCTTTTCTGTTAGTGTTATCTCCATAGCAACCATTTTATGTTTGGTTCGCCCGCGGTCACCGAACAGATTGGTGTTAATTTCACAAGAATCGACAAAAGTCCATTTCTGGATTTCCTTAGCAACGGAGGTTATTCGTAACCATGCCCACATCCCTTATATGTTCATATTCTATGTTATAATACTTTTTACACCTTCAGTCTAGGATCAACATATTACATTTTCATAGCAATACATTGAAATATGTGCGTGTATTAAGACTACGCTACTTTGGAAGCTCGCCACGTGCACGCCGTTCAAAATCTATATCTTGTAATACCATATGATAAAAAGTACCAATGTACATTTTACAGTAAAATTCTGATAATGTCAGCTTCCGTAAAAATTAATGTTTGTCGTTGCTAATTGTACACTGTTGCGCTGTATTTTTTTTAAGGGCAATACATTGCTAATTACTGTAAAAATTTGGAATATTACCTAAAAACAACAAAAAAAAAACAATTTTTTACCGTTATACTGTTTGAAGTAGGAGTCCCCAAACTACGGCCCGCGGGCCGGATCCGGACCACCTCCACATTTGGCTCGGCCCCAGAACAATGTCAGAGAAAGAAATTTTTTTCTCCCCCAATCTGGCTTTGAGATTGTTTGCTAACATTGCTAGCAAAATAGTGTTTTACTAACAGTGTTTTCTGTTAGCAACAATTGCAGACAGAAGTGCTAACAGAGAACACAGTTAGCAACAATTGCAAGCAGAACTGCTAACAGAAAACACTGTTAGCATTAATCGCAGACCGGACTGCTAACAGAAAACACCATTAGCATCAATCGCAGACAGAACGGCTAACAGAAAACACAGTTAGCAACAATTCCAAGCAGAACTGCTAACAGAAAACACCGTTAGCATCGATCGCAGACAGAACTGCTAACAGAAAACACCGTTAGCATCGATCGCAGACAGAACGGCTGACAGAGAACACTGTTAGCATCGATCGCAGACAGAACTGCTAACAGAAAACACTGTTAGCATCGATTGCAGACACAACTGCTAACAGAAAACACTGTTAGCAACAATCGCAGACAGAACGGCTAACTGAAAACAGTGTTAGCAACAATCGTAGACAGAACGGCTAACTAAAAAACACCGTTAGCATGACATGCAGACACAACTGCTAACAGAAAACATTTTTTCTGTTAGCCCACAAACTGACTCCGGCCCCACATCAGTGAAGAAAAAAAGTTACCCTCACAAGAAAAAGAAAAAGAGGGACCCCTGGTTTAAAGTAACACCTTATTTTTTACGGTAAAATTCTGGCAACCTCAGCTGTAAAAATTAATGCATCTCTGCTAACTTCACAGTGTATTTTTTTAAGGATAAATACATTGCTATTTACAGTATAAAAATTGGAATATAACCAAAAAAGCAACATTTTTATAGCTTAATATTGTCTTAAGTAACATATTATTTTTCACAGTAAAATTTACAATGTGGTAACAGTTAGAAACCTCATCATCCTCTTGCAAAAGGTCATTTTGAGGTCAAAGAGTTGAACACTCTTAAGTAGTGAGAGCACGTCGGAGGATGTCCGCTCCACAGGTTTCTTCGTTATGTTATCCAGCCAAAGTGGTTGATGAGGTTTGACCCACATCTGCGGGTTTTTTAACAAATATCCCACGTTGACTCGGATTGTTGACACAGACTGAGACAGCCAAAGCTGCTGCTGCCGCTTCTTTTTCCTCTGGTCATTCCTGACCGTCACCACACCTGCTGTAACATATGTCAGCGCCAAATGTGGCCCGTAAAACACATACCACAGCCTAAGTTTGTCCGGGGTCTCGACCCTGAGGTCACTTCTGATCGTTTGGAACACTTGACAAGATGTTTACAAAACCAAACGTGACAAAATATCTTATGTTCTCAAAAACCTTTTTTGAAACATTTTAAACCAAAGTTAAAATTTTGTTTCAGTCTTTACCTTTTATAATACACTGTAGGTTTAACAGATGCAACAGAAATGTTCCTTCAAAAAAGCATCTGGTAACACGTACACCTGAAGTTTGACTACTTTCACACTGAATTGGTAAATTGGAATTTGTTTATTTCAAGAAAATGAAAAAAACTGAAGAAGGCAAACAACATGAATATAAAACTTATTCAAGATGATTAGTTATGAGTTGATTGGAAAATTAAAGAAAATAATAGAAGACAAAGACACATATACTCAAAATCTTTGCTAAAATTTTAAGTTAATAAATGTTAAATTAGCTTAAAAGGTTGGAGCAAAAATTAAGTAAGTTATTATAAAAACCCGATGGAAACATAATCAGCAACAAAAAACTTGATCATGACAGAAAATGTTCTGAATGATCTGATTTTCTCAGGTTTGCCAACAAGGAAAGCCGATAGGTCATAGGTCATAGGTCATGGTGATAGGTTGTCCCATGATAGACATCTTATGGCCGTTTGTCATGTGTCAGGCTCTTGGCTCTGTGGCCTTGTGGTGAAGCGTCCACCCTGAAACTGGAAGGTTGTGAGGTCAAATCCACTGCAGAGTCATGCTAAATACTAAAAATGGACCAATGCCTTCCTCCTTCACACCTAGCATTGAGGGGGTTGGAGGGTGGAACCACCTAATGGTTTCTAAACGTTGATGTGTCTAGATGTCAACACTTCAGAGAACACGTTTCATACCCTTAGGTCCATGATTACTAATGGGACTTGAACTTTAATAGTGGTTTCTGGACTCCACTTCTACAGGTAGGCCCAGTAACTGAAACTGACCACAGAAGTCAAGATTTTTTAAAACAAGATTTTGATTTAATCTTTCTCTAATGGAATGAGAGGACACATTAAGGAGATTTTAGATGAACACACCTGGTTATTCTTGTTCAGAGGTGTCCAGAAACCAAATGGTCTTAAGTCCAAAGATGTCTACCCAAATGGAGATAGAGTCTGAGAAGCTGGAACTATGACTGCCATCATCTCAAAGTGTGGTGGTATTTTTGTCTAAGGATGGCAGTGTCATGTCTGTGCATCCATCCCTACTGTTTTCTCAACCCACTATATCCCTTCCGGGGTTCAAAATATTCTAGTATACATGAAAACATCAAACAAACAAACATCAATTGTCTATTTCATCTGAAGTTGACAGAGGAGGAACATTTATCCTAGAGTTGTCTGAGATGTCCTGTAGACATCTACTATACATGTCTATTCATCTAATAGTTATCTAAAAATCTTCCAAGATTAGACGTCTACAAGTAGATGTTTAAGACACCTATATATGCGGATATCTTTCAAAACACTTTGTAGACATCTAATAGAGAAAACAAAGTGAGTTGTCTGAGATCTCCAGTCGACATGTTCAATACATGTGTATTTGTTATCCGATAGACATCTTGATATCTATACACGTCATTGGAAAAAGCCTGTAGATGTTCTGATTCTGGTCTGATAGACATATCAATAAATAAATAATCTATTAGACATGGACATATAGACAATAGAATAGAATATCTTTATTTCTAGAGCACTTTTCGCAGAAAGAATCACAAAGATCAAACAATTCAACAGGTTTTACAGTTTATAATAATCATTTTCCGGGACAGAGCAGTAAATCTGAATATCATCTGCAAACAAATGATAAGAAATGTGGCTGAATTGATTAAGAAGTTTCCCAAGAGGAAGCAAATATAAAATGAATAAAATAGGGCCAAGTATAGAACCCTGCGGAACGCCACAAGTTATTTTTTTCTACTGCAGAGCCTAGGGAACATTGAAAGTTCTTCCGCTAAGGTATGAAATGAACTAATTTAAAACTTACCCAGAGAGTCCGTGGTCATTGTGAAGACGTTCAATAAAAATGTTATCAACGGTGTCAAAAGTTTTTAGATGACTAAAAGACATCTATCATCAGATAACTACCCAAGTGGCTTGTTTACAACCAGCAAGGCATGATGGGAGCGTGACGCAATTAGCTGTGCATAAGTCATCTGATAGAGATCTAGACCATGATATGCAGTAGACTCTATGAACTGACATCAATCAGATACCTATTGCATATCTACAGCTGTGAGGTTTGACCTAGCCATGATTTAGAAATCTAGTAGATGCATCTGAACAAAACACTCTCTATTTTTTACTTTTCTCATCACTCTCGGTTGTTCTTGTTGCTTTACTTTCTCACAGGCTCGAACAGCACCATCCAACAGTTTGTCAACAGCCAGTAAAAACTCTCGTTTGTTCCCATAATGAAGGTAATCAGGTGGTTTTTCTCAAACCCCAGTCTGATCAAAACCGAAAAGAAAAAAAAACGCTCTCAGTGATTCGATTTTCAGAAGGTGATGATTCGCCTCTCGAACCAAAAGATCGAGAAAGTGAGATGGAGGGGGGCGGCGGGAAACGAAACTGTGAGAAAACAAACCCACTCAACTTCGGAGAGGTCCTCAAGAGGGGCCAAAACCGCCAGGCGGGAGCATCTGCTCATGCGGAGACGAGGCCAGAACACTCAGATCAATACTTTAGAGGTTATTCGTTGAAAACATTCATCACAAGATGAGCTTGCATGTTTTCAATGCGTCTCGGTTGGCATGACTTTCTTTGAGTGTGGTCAATAACATGACTTTTTCTTCCTGTGAATTTCCCTTTTTTCCTAAAATTTACAAAATACTGCCTCTACTTCCTGTTTTTTATTTTTACTTTTTTTGCAATTTTACCCTCAAGATCTGCCTCATGACCACCTGTTTACTTCAGCAGCATCACGCAAAAACAATATAACATTTTTCTCACAAAGACTCAGGAAACATCTGTTGAATAACTTTATTGTTCTGCTATAAAAAAAGACCTCACAACTTCTGTTTTCTGGCTCTATTTTAGGCTTTAATCACAGCTATGGTTTTCAGCTTCATTTGTCAATCATCTGGGGCTTTCAGCTCGTTGGAGCCGGTAAAATACTCATTGAAAGTCCCTTCAGTTCCATGCAGATGGTTGTGGTTTGGTAGCTAATCAGTACTTTGAAACAATCAAAAAGGTTTGGTTCCAGTTTAGAGCTCAATACTAACTGTTCAGATACAAAAAAAAACTTTGTTGGAGACTATTTTGCCTCTGACACACAGAAGACGTGCTTGATGGCCACACGTGACTTTGTGGTTGAAGGGGAACTGTATAAGTTGGTGAAGGTGCTCCGAATGAGACAAAGGAAACCGCTTCATGACTGCAAGGTCGCTCCTCAGAAAAAGCTCATTCACAGGTGAATATTTTGCATATTTTGTATTTCTACTTGATTTTAACGGAGTTTTCATATTGTTTGGAAGGGGTCATTCTTATGAATCAAACCTTTAATCATTTTGGATTATCAATGATTGTACAGATGTGCATACAAAATCTTTTTGTTGTAAATGAAAGAAATAGATGAAGAAATTATGACTTTAAAGTATCTAAAGTAAAAAATACACTATGACTATTTCCTTTGGGGTTAAAAAGTGGAATTCCTTGGATAATTACCTGAAAAAAGTGTTTAAATATTGTTTCTTTTTGACAAAAGTATGCAGTATGATGTGAATATAGTTCATGATTGTATTATTGTTATTGTTAAGGATTTTCATTTTGTGTTTTTTTTTTTTTATTATACCCACTTATTTAGTCATCTATGAAATAATAATAATTGCGTAGGGATTTATTAGGCTTCATCCTACTACTGATCTGCTTAAGTAGATTGTAGTTATTTTAGATTCTAACCAAAAAAGAACAAATACAAATTAATAAATAGTTTTTATTTTCTCCTGTATTTGCTTTTTACTTTACTCATATTTTATCATTATTTTTAGACAAAGATGGATACGTCAACAACCATGATGTCAACACTGGAATCTTTATTTGAAAGTGTAAGTATTGGTTTTAATACGTTTTTTTCTGTATTTTTGTGGCACTTTAAACTTTAAAATCACCTTTTTTTTTGTCTGACACTTCAAAGTGTAAGCAAATATATCTGCAGCAGACATCACTCGGGTTTTAAATCGCCACAGTTAGCGTAAACCTTTCCATTGTTTTGTTGAGCACTATAGCGACTTTATCTCTGCCCTACATCTAAACCTCATGTTTCTGGGGGTGCAGAGTTGCCCCCCGCCCTCCAAGAGCCCCTCAGGATTGGATTGTTTGCCCCCCCACACACACCACCACCACCTCCCAGGCTTGGAAAGCTGCAGGAAACAGTGCAGCAGCTCTGTGGTCTCTCCTGCACACAGATAACACCTGCACCTGGCTGCTCGTTCTGGTTAGCTCGCGCGTCACAGACAGCGTTTGATGTAAATTCACTGTATTCCCACAAGAAGAGAGTCACCCCCCCCCCCCCCTTAATCGTTTGATGTCTTGCAGCAAAATCAGGGGTTAAAAACAACAACGTGTGACAGGAAATGAGAACTGCGTGAAACAAACGATTGCACATAATACAGTTTACTAATAGTTAGGCCTCCCATGATAAGATGACTAATCGATGACTCATCGACTTTTAAAATAGTCGACAACTAGTTTAATAGTCAACTAGTTGTTGCTTTATATTATATGGAGTCAGAGTGTAGTAAAGTTGATTATTAAGTCATTATTTGAGTCAGACAAAAACTTAATCTTTAGGGAAAAATAGTTCCTTGTTTCAGATGCCGAACTAATTAGAGAGAGATCAGGAATATACTTTCCATCAAACTCATTTTGACAGGTGACCTTTGACCCTACATACTCTTTATAGTTAAAATTTATATGAAATTATGACGTCATTTTGAGGGGCGGGGCATCTGTCAAAATTTGTTTGATGGATGGTGTAGAGTCAAAGGTCACCTTTTAAAATGAGTTTGATGGATGGTGCAGGGTCAAAGGTCACCTGTCAAAACGCGTTTGATGGATGGTGTAGGGTCAAAGGTCACCTGTCAAAACGAGTTTGATGGATGGTGTAGGGTCAAAGGTCACCTGTCAAAATGAGTTTGATGGATTTTGTAGGGTCAAAGGTCACCTGTCAAAACGAGTTTGATGGATGGTGTAGGGTCAAAGGACACCTGTCAAAACGAGTTTGATGGATGGTGTAGGGTCAAAGGTCACCTGTCAAAACGAGTTTGATGGATGGTGCAGGGTCAAAGGTCACCTGTCAAAACGAGTTTGATGGAAAGTATATTCCTTTCTCTGTCATTTGATTTAATCTTCTTTTAATCCCAGAAACTAATGACAGACAGAGACTGCATGATTCAATAAAAGTTTAATAACTACTATCTTAATTGTCTTTAATTTTAGTAAGTTTAAAGCTAATGACGGCTAAGATGTGTGCTTTACATCCACTTTCCGCATGACCCGATTAGTCGACTTTTCGGAAAGAATAACCAGTGATTAGTCGACTAATAAAACAATTCTTTGTGGCAGCACTGCTAATAATCACTGTGTTCATTGGTTGCAGGAAACCACCATTGGTGACTACGATTACAGCGAAGAAACGGGCATGTGCCGGAAGAGCTGGGTCAGGGAGTTTCGGGGCCACTACGAGCCCCCTTTGTTCTGGATCATCTTCATCCTGGGTGCAGTGGGTAACATGATGGTGGTCTGGA
The DNA here is from genome assembly GCF_002922805.2 of Oryzias melastigma. NCBI lineage: Eukaryota > Metazoa > Chordata > Actinopteri > Beloniformes > Adrianichthyidae > Oryzias > Oryzias melastigma. Next base: position 5,022,779 of record NC_050531.1, on the reverse strand, counting down.
TTTACAAAACCGTGCGCAATCGCCTGAAGACGATGACCGACGTGTACCTGCTGAACCTGGCCGTGGCCGACCTCCTCTTCCTCTGCACGCTGCCGTTTTGGGCGGTCGATGCCACAAAGGGCTGGCACTTCGGCCTCCCTCTGTGTAAAATAGTATCTGCTGTCTATAAGATCAACTTCTTCAGCAGCATGCTCCTCCTCACCTGCATTAGCATAGACCGATACATCGCCATCGTACAGGTCACCAAAGCTCAGAACCTGAAGAAGAAGAGGCTGTTTTATAGCAAGCTGGCATGCCTCGGCGTCTGGCTGTTCTCCACTCTGATGGCCCTCCCCGAGTTCATCTTTGCTCAGGTGAAGACGGATGGAAACCTGTCCAATTGTGTGCTGGTCTATTGGGAGGACACCTTCAACCGCACCAAGATCCTGGTGCTGTCCCTGCAGATCTGCATGGGTTTCTGCTTCCCCCTTCTGATCATGTTCTCCTGCTACTCCGTCATCATCCGCAACCTCCTGCAGGCCAAGAACTTTGAAAAACACAAGGCCCTGCGCGTCATCTTCGCCGTGGTGTTTGTGTTCATCCTCTCCCAGCTGCCCCACAACGCCCTGCTGATCATGGAGGCCGTGCAGGCCGCCAACACCACCATCACGGACTGCGACACCGTCACCCGTTTCGACATTGCCGGGCAGGTGGCGAAGAGCCTGGCGTTCACCCACGCCTGCCTCAACCCGTTTCTCTACGTCTTCATCGGAGTTCGGTTCCGGCAAGACCTGTTCAAGATCATTAAAGGGTGTGCCGGCGGTTTGGGCAAAAGTGGGATCAGTAAGCCGCCGGTTCAGTCACGGCCGTCTGCCATGTCAGACACGGATACCACTCCGGCTCTTTCCATTTAGAGCAGGGGTCTCGAACTCAATTTACCTTGGGGCCACTGAAGGCGGAGTCTACAGGGTTCCATTTGTGCCAAAAATCTGTCTATATCTTTGGTCCATTGTCTATGTCGGGTCGGCAACCTTTAACAGTAAAAGACCCGTTTCAGCTTGTTTTCTACTGGTCAAAACCTAGAAAAATTTTTTTTTTTTGCATTCTTGTTTTTCTAATAATATGAATTAAATCTATTTTTTGGCACAAACAAAAGCAAAAAGAAACTGACATTCCTCTTTTTTTAAGTTTAATAGAAGATCAGCTGACTTATTTTCAAAATAAAAGATGCTCTGTGCCAAACAGGATCATCTCAGTGCACCAATGTTGTGCAGCACAAGATAATATGTGCTTTTAACTCATAAAAGATCAAACTTTTTACCAAAGTTTTGCTTTGCATATAAAATCTGTGTATTCTGGTGGTAGAGTTGAGCAAACAGGGATGTAAAAACCTACATAGTTTATCATCTATGTGGATCTCAGCCATCAATTTATACATTTACCTATTCGAAATTAAATGAATGCTTATTAAGTAATCCTTACCTTTAAAAAATGCTATTTTATTTTCATTTATTTATTCATTTTTATTCTTTTCCCCCTCTTTGTACTTAGTAGTCTTACACTGCTGGGTTTTGTTATTTTAGTTTGGGGTTGGACCTTGGTAGTCTTAGTTTGCAGGCTTTGTTTATTTGTTTTCTTTTGGTAGTTTTGGTTAGAGGGAGCTGCTGACTCCGACGGTCAACATGTCTGAGTCAGCAGTCTGTCTGACTTCTTTTATGTTTGGCCAAGGAGCCACCATGGAGAGAAGAAAGAGCCACACGTGGATCTGGAGACCCCTGGTCTATGTCTACTGAACATTTGTTCATGTCTATGTACTACTAAGTAATATCTTCTGTGTGTCCTGATAAACGACAGGAGCTAATGACGCTAGCAACTGTTGCTGCGGACTTTTCTGAGATCCAACGACGATAGCAAATTCAAAGTTTTAAGCATCAGAGAAGCTTGGAGATTGCTTAGTAGACATTGAACTTCCATTCGGGGGCCGCAAAAGATCGACTTGGGGGCCGCAAATGGCCCACGGGCCGCCAGTTACAATCTCACCTTCGCAACATCCTGCATCTGAGCCCTTTTCATCATCTCTTCAAAGCAGATTATTGTCACTGCAAGGTTTTCTCACCAGTTTACATTTCACTTTTATTCTGACATTCAATTCTGTAAAAACTGTAAATTACTGTAAATTATGTTTTTTTTTTTATATTTTTCATGTTGTGTGCTGCTGTATATCAAAGTAAACATTAAACAAACTGAGAAAACACCTGCAGTCTGTGTTCTTATGTTCCCTCTGCAGCAGAAGAAACAGGAGGAAGGTGCTGCAGGCCGTGCATGCACGACTGCAGGAGGTGAAGTCAACCGTTTACATTGAGGAAACCGTCTGCTTTCACTACTTACTCGGTGTGGTGGGAAACCAGCTTGATTGTGGTCGGTTGAGTCCACAGACTTTTTTTCGGTCTGACTAGACATCCACTCTGTCACCAGCCTGTGCCACCGTTGTCGCTGACTCACTCAATTCTTAAATTTGATTTTGGAAATGACTCAAGGAGTTCAAACGATGTAGAGGATGGTTCTCGGCGCGATGACCTACAAACGTCTGCAGTTCAGAGAATTCACAGACGGTCGATTCAAAACTTCCCACGTTCTAGGGCGGTTGACTCCTGATTGGAAGATGGAGGATTCAATTCCCACCTTGCTCACCCATGTGTCGAAGTGTCCTTGGGCAAGACACGGAATCCCACACTGGTGGAAGGTTGGCGTCAGTGCAGAGCCGCCACCAGTGTATGAATGTGTGTAAATGGGTCTGTAAAGTACTTTGGGCCTTCAAGAAAGGTAGTTAAGAGCTATATAGAAGTATACGCCAAAGTCAACTGCACAAGGGCCAATATCCAAAACACACTTTAGGTAACGGGCTGAACAGGATAAACATTTATTGAACACTTTAAAACTACATTTTTAAAACTGTAACTTTTTAACATAATTATGAACTGGATATGAAGCGTTACCTGTGATAATGTGAATGCTGTAAGCTGAATATGGCTGAAGATGCTAGTGCTGATAGCTGAAGATGCTGAAATTGATAGATAAAAATACTGAAGCTGATTGCTGAAAAGGCTGAAGTTGACAGCTGAAAACACTGAAGCTAAAAGCTGAAAACACTGATAGCTGAAAATGCTTAAGTTGACAGCTGAAAACACTGAAGTTAATAGCTGAAAACATTGAAGCTGATTGCTGAAAATGCTAAAGTTGACAGCTGAAAACACTGAAGTTAATAGCTAAAAACACTGATAGCTGAAAATGCTAAAGTTGATAGCTGAAAATGCTGAAGTTTAAGCCCGAAAACACTGAAACTGATAGCTGAAAACACTGAAGTCGGTAGCTGAAAATGCTGAAGTTAATAGCTGAAAATACTGAAGCTGATAGCCAGCAAAAATAGTAGCCAAATGCTAAATTAGCATAAAAAACTTAAAAAAAAAACCCTAGGTTAGCCAAAACAGCTAACATGTAGCTGAAAAAATTAGGTAAACTTCAAAATACCATAAAAACCTGAAAAAACAAACAAAAATTAGCCAAAACAGCTAGCATGTAAATATTAGCCTAACTCCAAAACGGCCTAAAAAACTTTTTAATAAAAAGCCTAAATGAGCCAAAACAGCTAGCATGTAGCTGAAATATTATCTAAACTCCAAAATAGCCTAAAACATTTGCCAAAATAGTCAAAAAAGTTTGCATAATGCCAATTTTTTAAACTTCCAAACTATAACTTTTTAACATAATTATGAATAATAACAAAAAAGGCAGGAATATTATTCCAAAAAATAAATGAGCTTAAACCTTAAATAATTTTCAATATTTTACTCTCCATAAAAAAACATTTGGTAAAATCTCTTTGCTGGCTTCCCGTCAATATCAAAGTACAGTTTAAAACAACAAGATGTTAAAAAATAATGTATTTATTAGCAAATAATTCATATTTGTTATCTATAACATTCATTTTTATTGGAAATATTGTGTTTTATTATTAATTTTAGTTATTTTATGCCTGTGCATCATTACACAGTAAAAAGTGAAACGTTGGATCAACTAACAAAAGTTCTGTACTTTGTGACGTTTAAAAGTGTTAGTTTGCATCAAATGAAATGTTTGACTTTTTAACACAACTCAAAAATGTAGTTTGATATAAAAGAATAATTTTAAATGTGAAAAATAACTGAACTTTTGTTAATTGATCCAATGTTTAATTATTTCAGTGTAAATAAATATTCAGAAATGCAATTTTAAAATTAATTTTATTTATATATTTCCTACATGTAAATTGTTACATTTAAAATTAATAGTTTGTATCAAATAACATTTTTTAGCTTATAGTTAGCTCAACTCTAAAAATCACATTTGAAATAAACCAATTACAGAACTTTTGTTAGTTGATTCAACCTTTAACTTTTTTCAGTCTATAGGAGAACTCTCACTTTTGTTTTAATCAAGCATACAATGACAAAAGCATCAAAGTGAAGCTTGTTTAAGTTTCATTAAATCAATCAAAAGAAAATACAATCAGGAGGAAACAGGTGGGAGATAAAAAGACAGAAAAGAACATTTTATTTTCAAAAGGAAAAAAAAATTGAGGTGTTCTTGTGGCTGCTGAGGTTGGCCCCACTTAGCTGCTGCGTACATGTAGAATTTAAGTGAGACCACAGACTATTTCTCTGTTTGTCTCCTTCACACGACAGGAAGTCAGCAGACATGTCGATGACAACAGTGCCAACATGCGACCAAAAAGGATCTAAAATTATCTTCATTAAACTACAGTTTCCAGATAAATATATTTATTTCAGCTTTTAAAACTGCGTAACACCAAATAAAATAAAAACATTTTAATACGTACCTTTACCTCAACAAATGTGTGCTTTGAATCACATTTTTGCGAATGATTTCACTTTGATTTACTAAAACTTCAGCTTAACTTCAGTATGTAATGACGATAAAAACAACAAACGTGTGAATATAAAACACGATATAGACGTTACCACATGTAAGGTCTTAGTGCCGCCGTATAGTGGTTGACCCGTACAAGTGCTGCGGATTTTTGGGTTATCCGGCCCAAATATATATATATATACTTATATATATGTACTTATATATATATATATTTATAAGTATATATATATATATATATATATATATATATATATATATATATATATATATATGTATATATATATACTTATATACATATATATATACTTGCAATGAAATGCTTTTCAGTTCTTCATGCAAAAAAAGAAATATATATATATATATATATATATAAAATTATACAAGTATACGCCATAATTACAGTGAATTTCTGATTCTAAGACCAGAAATGAAATAAAGAAAAAGTCTGTCTGGAAAAAAACATGTTATTAACATTAAATCTGGGGTAATACAAAATGTTACATATTTTTGACTAATAGATTATCAAACAAACTTCCAAACATAAAATAGTTTGACTTCTCAGCTAATCTCATCAGGGGGTCACCACACAGTGGCGGTAGCAGTTTGGGGCCCCCAACCGAACAAAATATGGGGCCTTTTGCGGCTGTTGTATTAATATATATATATATATATATATATATATATATATATATATATATATATATATATATATATATATATATATATAAAAGTCTTGGGGTACAATGTTGAATAATTACCTTTCTGGTCCACTTCTAGACAGAATCAATGTAAATAATCCAAATGTTATGAAGAAATTTATTTTATATACATATCTTCTACTTGGAAAAAAAAACATTAAATGTATTGAATACACTAATTTATCAACCGTTCCTGTTAGAAAAAAATAATGCAAAGTCAGAATAAAGATTGGGCTGGAATAATAGCTTTCCATTGCTGCAGAGGGACGGGGAGACACTTTAATCATGACATTTTTTATGACAGAGTTAAAAAATAATAAATCTTAGACACTTTTACTAACTGTTTGCAGGAAGATAAAATGATGGAATCAAACTTACAATAAAAAAAATAATAATCTAGATCTTTTTATATAACATAAACAAACACAAGTAAAATAGATAAATTTAATTTTCATGCCTGTTGACATTCTGACTCTTTGTGGGTTTCCTGCCTTCTCGTACTTGATTAGATTTGATCTGATTTATTAAACAGGAAACAATTTAAAAACAATCTGGCCTGACTCAGTTTAAAAGCGGTTTTTCAGCAGGTTTCTGCTCTGCAGTACATAAAACTCCGACATAAATCAGTCATAAACTTAAAATCCCAACAGTGCAAATGAAGCAGTAGGAAGAGGATGTGAAATCTCAGTTCAGTGTAGCACCTATATTTGTTTGTTAAATGTAAAAATTTAATTTATTATATATATGTTTGTTACTTAATGTTTTAAATTGATCAATTTTCTTTGTTAATCATGTATTATCACTTTTATATTTTTTCGTTTTTAGAGTAACAATTTTATACCAATAACTGATTCGTAAATGATACCATTTTACCCCAGAAGTGATCGATACATCTATTAAGAGGGAAATAATTATTATAATCTTCAGGAAACTGTATCTAGAAATAGTTAATAAAATACTTATTCATAAACAGGCTTCCCTTATGTTAAAATGTATGTTTTCCATTGGTGCACTTCAGTGTTCTGGCATGATTTCTACCACAAGGTGGCACAGTTTGCTTATTAGAAAATCCCCTTTTTGTCGAGTTTTTCTCCTCAGATTTCCCTCTTTGTCTCAGTCAAATGAGAAATGACACTGACCCCATCTAGTGGCCTTTCAGGCTGGAGTCTGGCAGAGAACGGCTGCTTGGGAAAGTTTGTGAGTTTTGTTCCTGTAAAAATAAACCCGTGCCAAAGATTGATAGTTTTACTAATGTTCGGTGTTTCGCATTACTCCACGGTCCCGAGGTGTGGTGGTAATCACCACTGGGGAAATCAGCAAAAGTAACATAAAAAAAGAAGAAGTGAGGCTGTCTGGTTTATGTAGTGAAGAATGTAAAAGACAAGTGGAGCAGCACCTGTGGTTGGGGAACATCCCATTTATCTTTTTGCACAGGGGGAATTGTCGGTGTGTGTTTGTGTGTGTGTTCATGCAAGAGAGAAATGTGGAGGGAGGGAAACAGAGGGACGGCGCAGTCAGTGACTAATGGGAGGGATCCGGAGAGCCTGTGTGACCCGCTGACACTGAGCAGGCTGTGGTCTGGTTTGGACCGGCCCGGTTCCTTCGGACAACAAAAGGCCTCGGGGACTTTGAAAGAAAAAAACAGGAGGTCACACTGAAAGTTTGGGATGAAAAAAAAGGTAAAAGAAATTAAAAAGAGGCGGAGCTACAGGGGGTGCTTTTTGACTTAATATTAGCATAATTATTGACAAAGAATAAGAAGTAATACGAGATTCTTTAAAGCAATAGCAGGGGTGCAAACTTACTCACACCGGAAGCCAAAATTCAAAAGAGGCCAAACTGCATAAACATTTATCAAACAAAATCTTCATAACGCGACTTTATAACATTACCATGAATAAAAACAGGATATTTTGCTGTCCATAAAAAATAGTTTGTTAAATTTATATAAGTTAGGAATAAGTGAAAGATGACCTTGGGCCAATAATAACAAAAAGTAAAATGACATGAAGGCCCGCCCTGAGCATAGGTGACCTAGGCGGATGCCTAGGGCACCATCTGCTGGACGGGGCGTCAAATCACAATGATTATATAAATATATATATTTTCTTTTTCTTCTTCTTTTATTTTGGGTGGGTTGGGAATAGAAGAGGGGTGCCACTGTTTGTGCTTCTTTAAACTTAAAGGATGAAAAAAGAGGAGAAAACACGGCCTTAAAGTAGAGGTTTGTTTGTTTTCCCTTAACAAAAGTGCTTGGATATTCACTCATCCCTGCATTTTGATTGAAAAAGACAAATTTGCCTGGTGATCTAGTGTTTTTCTTGGCACCTTTACCAGCTAAAATCGAGTATAATTAACCAAAAGGCCAGATCCAGCCCCTGGGCCTTGACTTTCACACGTGTGGTACGGCCACAAATACAATTGACACTGTGGGATGGGGGGGCATAGGCAGAATCTTCAAGATTTCGTGCCGCCCCCCAATTTTTGACACTCAATGGCGTGGTCGTGAATGTAGATGGTGGCTGTCAGGCCTGGTTTTGATAAACTCCTTGGCTACCTGACGGCTGGCGGCAATTTATATCCACGTCGTCCAGTCAGAGCTGCCGCCGGATGGTGATTCCGGCTGCTACAGACCTGTGGCCACCCTGTTGTCGCCTGATTTCTACATTTCCACTGACTGACGACAACTTTTAGAGAAAAATTGTCCAGTTTCTCTTAAAAAAGAGGTCTGCAACCTGAGGCGCTGAAGCCGCCCGCATGTGGGTCTTTTATCCCTCATGTGGCTCATGCAAATAATCTGAATAAAAAATGTTTTTATTCTGGTTCGTTTGTTTTAGTGTTTATTAAGTTTAAAGATTTAAGTTTAGATATTTAAAGTCAGAGCAAAATGATGGAAAACGTTTTCATAGATAGAATAAATATTTGTATCTGCGGCTGCATAACTGTGCTTAATTGCTGTTGAGAGACAGCATTCTTCAAAGAATTTAACTGCAATTATACATATAAAAAAATTAGAATTTATATCAATGTTGTTTATGAAAACAAAAATGACCAAAGTCACAAATGATAGAAAATGTTATATTTGACTTTTTCTCATTCTTGGTTTAAATAAATCTGCTGCCCTTACCAAAAAATAAGTGTACTTCAAGTATGTTTTAAACTATACCAAGTATAGACAAGTATTTTTCCCTAAGTGTAACAAGTATACTTAAAAAGTATACCGTCAGTTTACTAAAAACTTCTTGGGACTAAATTGGCCCATTTTAATTTTTAAAAAAGTATACTTAGAAGTATACTCAAAGCGTCCTTTCTAGTATAGTATCAGTTTACTGGGAATTAACTCTAAATTTATAAAAGTACTCTTTGAAGTATATCTAATGTAGCTTTTAAGGTTTTCTTATATGTTGTAAGTGCTGATGAGTGTATCAAAATACATTTTTAATATAGTGGAAATATCCCAAGAATATATCTACTTCACTTTTAATGCTATGTACGAAAATGTTAATGGACAGTGACAAATATAGGCAAATCTATTTAGACTTGTATATATAAGACAAGTATACTTAACATAAACTTGTAAAGTTTATCTCTAATAAGTACCTAAAAAGTGATCTAAAAGTATATTATCTTACAAACTTTAGTATACTTATTTTTGGTGAGGGAGCAACAGGAGGATTTGATATACAATTGTAACAGTTTTAAACTCCATTTTAAAAATGAATGGCGTCATGGTCATAATTAATGAATAATTTTGTAAACAAATTGGCTTTCACTGGGTTTTGGTTTGTAACTTGACCAAATGGCTGTTTTAGAGTTTGAGGTTCCAGAGGTTATTTGTCAAATTTGATGAAAAACTTGCAGTTAGGTCACTGGCGGTGGCATTTGTGGATATGTGACTGTCTACTAAGCATTAGAAATAGCACTTTAGCGAAAAGAACTGCTATTTTACAATGAATTACCGTAATAAATACACATTTTTGATCCTTTAAAGTGTAATGGTCTTCCACCCTTCCAGAGTCTTCTGCCCGCTCATATTAAATGCCCTAGCTCCGCCTCTTCACACAGGCCTTCAGCATAAAAAGAAATCGAGCTCGGACCTCCACAACTCCAGGTCCTTATCATCCGCCATCTCTCCCACAGCTAATATTTCACTTCAGCTCCCCGGCCCACAGAATGAGAGACGTTTCCATTTCACGTCAGTCATTTCCAGGCCTGTGTGTTACCTGTGTGGTGATAAGTGTTTGACTGACTGCGGGCGTCGTTCTTCACTGTCCGGCGCCGAGTGACAGCCCCAGATTGACGCCGATGATGAAAGGAGGAGGGAGAGGGATGAGGAGAGGCTTCCTGTGTTCACGAAAACGGAGACGCACTTTTAACAGAAGGTGAAATGAAAAGAACAACTCAAAGATTCTCAATGAAAAGGATAAAACTGCGGCCAACATACAGTTCTTTATTTAAAAAACGTGGTATTAGAAAATGTGAGTAATTAATATTTTTCGAATTCTCTATCCAGATCTATTTGTTGACACTACATATATATACTACATACACACACACACACCCACACACACATATATATATATATATATATATATATATATATATATATACATATATATATGTATACTACATATACATTTGGTATATATATATATGTAGTATATATATATATATATATGTATATATGTATATATATGTAGTATATATATATACTACATATATATATACTACATATACATGTAGTATTTATTAAAAAAAACGTGGGATTAGAAAATGTGAGTAATTAATATTTTTCGAATTCTCTATCCAGATCTATTTGTTGACACTACATATATATACTACATACACACATATATATATATATATATATACATATATATACTACATATACATGTAGTATATATATATACTACATATATATATATACTACATATATATATACTACATATACATGTAGTATATATATATATGTAGCATATAAATATATATGTATATA
>NC_050531.1:4997170-5012139 GCF_002922805.2 Oryzias melastigma | reverse complement strand
ATATATATATACTACATATATATATATATATATATATATATATATATTTTTTTTAATAAATATAATTTCACAGAAATATTTTCTACTATAATTAAAGTGGCGTTTTTGTAGTACAGCAAAATATAATTTGTTTCATGTTACTACTAGGTATAAACATTTAATATACACCATTATGGGGATGGAAATGTTACTCTTTTAGCAGAATCAGCCTTTATAAAAATTATTAATGTACCAAATTAGTTGTCCTGTTTTTTTTTTTTTTATTAATATATTTGCCTTATTTAAATATCAAAACCAATAAACAAATGACTTTAGTCTTGTTCTGACAAAAATCAACGCCACAAAGAATCCAAAGCTATTATTTCATTTTTTTTCATGTAAAATTATTTTCAGAGTTTCATATTATTGCATTATTTTGGAATTGTTCATGAATTACTTATATCAAACTACAGTGACAAAGGTACAGCCAAATTTCCTCTTTTTTTTAATTATGTATGTATTTGTATTCCAACATGAGAGGCCTTTAGACAGATTTCCATCATAGTCACACATGACAACGTTAAGAATATTAAAAACAAACACAGCTTTTCTTGACAGCGTTGTTTTTCACACTACAGGCTCACAGCTGCTGCATCTCCAGCATCATTTTTAAAGAGCAATGAGGTTCTTCATGCGGTTTGCAGCTGTCCTGAACACTAACAGATTTGTTTCAGTCACCTGCTCTGAGGAGGACTGGGTATGAAGGGCGGGAAAATCAAGAGGATTTTTTGCTCCACAGTGGATGAAGGTGCACCATTTTTATATCGCCTACCAAAAAATAAAATATTAGGATGTTAAATAAAGGTCATTGTCAAGTATTTGAAATCAGGACATTAAGTTTTTCATTTCTGTTGGACCAATTGCATTAAAGACCCACTCCAATCATCTTTTGATATATTCCCAAAGTGTTCCCACTGGTTTTTAATAATCATTATGATGTTTTTAGCCAAAATAAAAAAACCTTTGTCGTTTTTTAGGACATAGTTTCTCCAGAGTGGCAGGAGTTCATTGGAAGTTCACATCTGAGTTGTGGACGGGACTGCTGGTACAGTGTAAGCCCACCCCCACTTCCCATCATACAACAGCTTACAACACACTCTATCATTAGAAAAATGCCACAAGAACATGTTAAAACACAATTTTCATCAGAAGGGGAGTTTTAAAATGAATTTTTGTGAAGTGAAGGGACTTTTGACAGAACAAGTCCCAAGAGAATCAAGTTTTTGCTTTAAATGTACTTTTTGCCAGAGGCCATAGGGTCACTGGGTTGGATCAAGACAAAATAACGTCATCTCTACAACTATCCCTAGAAAAAGGACCATACGTTGGGCAAATTTGTTTAGCATCGTCACAGATATAAAATTGCGTAGTGCACTAAAAATGCGCATTTGGATGTTATTTACACAAAATGTTATTTGTTCCTAGGATTATTTCCCCTCTGAGTTAGGTGTTAGGGTGTGTAGCCCCTCCTTAAGTTGTTCTTCTTTGCTGGTTTTTACTTTTATTTGGCGGTTACCCTCCCCCCCTTTCTGTTTCATTTTCCGGTGGGGGAGGGGAGTGTCCTGTAACGTTAGCAATTTTTATTGTTTTTTTTATCTTAGTTATGTCCAATATTTTGTTATTATTTGAGTTTTGTTATGGAAAAATACAAAAACTATAAAGGTATTTTAATGTAGATGATGAACAAATATGCAAAAAACGTTATTTCAATTTTAGAAATGTCGAAAAACAAATTTTGCTATTACACTGTTTCCATTTAATCATAATGCGAATAAACAAACTAAATAATGTTATTTAAAAACATATGAACAGATGTGAACAATACTTTGATTTACAGCAGATACATTAAAATTTCTGTCACTGCACTACTGTCTACTATCTATCAAAGGAGACGTCAGCGTCTTAATCAGGCCACGGAGCGGCGAGGTCTGTGGGAGTGGCTACAGGTTTTGGGAAATGATGGTTGGTGATTTTACATGGCATGACATGCTAAACTTTTGTGGTGCCCGCTAAGCTAAGTGTCGTATCCGGTTGTTGGTCACGTGACTCAATTAATTCAAAAAAAGTTTCTATTTCAGTTTTGCAAAATATGTCAATTTCGGTATGCCTCAAAAACCACCTCCTCCAAGCACAAACACTTTTTTTGATAAATTGAAGTGTTTCCATCAGGCAAATTTATAGCTGAAAATCAGATTTGAGCAGTTTGGTCAATGGAAGTACAGCTACTGTCAGATCCTCTATAAATGGAGGTGATCTTCATGAGAGTGCTGCTGTGACTCAACTGTCTTTATTTTCTAAACCACCACTTTTGCCGGGTAATTTTTACCCAATATAATTAATCTTCTAGGCCGTTTTGTCCCTTTGGTCAACCCATTCCTGGGACATGTGAGAGTTTACCTAGAGACCCAAGACACTCAGAGTTAAAAACAGAAGTGACCTTACACTGTTTGTGTGGCACCACAGGAGCACTTCCTAATGCAAAGAAACTAGGGATGCTTTATGGTGGGACCAGAGCAGACCGAGATGCTCTGAGGGGAAAGATTAGAAAAGCAGGAGGCAAAATGAAGAGCCTTAAACTGAAGGGGAGAGGAGTGCAGCACGAAACCTTTACATTTTTTATGACGACACGTGATCTGTTTTTATAAAGCTACAACATTTGACTGTGATTGTTTGAGTGAGATTGTTTGGGTGATCAGTTTTTCCAAACTACTTTTATGACAGGTGGTGCTCCTTTTAGAGAATAACCTTTTGATTTTTTTAATTTCAGCAAACTTAACTATCAAAAGACGCTATTAATGATTACTGTTTGGTATAATCTGAGACAAAAAGCAGCTGTATAGCTTGAAGCTGAATCATTCCGCTGTCCATAAATCCTGCTAAAACCTTTCAAATGCTTTGTTAGGCGCATTGTTCTCGCTGTTCGACCTGGGGAAAAACAGGAAATGAGACAGCACCGCAAAGCCAAAAGGTTCACTCCGTGGACATCTCTGGATCATGTTTTTACCCGCTCGCTCTCTACCCTTCTTTTTACCTCCCCGTCCAAAAGCGAGGCTGTGAGCTGAGAGATGGATGGGCTGAGCGTTGTGAGGCTTCCCAAAGCGCGCCGTCTGACTGCTGCTCTACCTGAGGAGCAAAAACAAAAGAGCCATCTCTACCTGTAGGACTGTGGGAGTCGAGGCTTTGATCTGGACCAGAAAGAGAGTAGTTTGATGAAATATTGATGCTTTTTTTTTAACTGAGTCCTTTGGGAGCCCAGTTTTCTCTCAGGATGTGTGCGCGGATCCACAATGCTGCTTCGTGCTTCACCAGATAAGAATGGGCTGGACAACGCCGCTCACGGAGAGTTATGGGCCCTAACTGAGCTAATGATGACCCCCGCCGGTTTGAGTCTGAGCTAGTCAGGGACTTTAGCTGTTGATCAAAAGAAATACTATTTTTAATCAGTCAGAATCCATTCCATAAAGCATACAAAGGTGATATGTATCTTACATTCTGACAGCAGCTGCTTAAATCTTTATTCTGCTTTGAAAAGCAAGGTGAAACCCCTTCAACATTGTTTACTTTATTAATTCAAGACTTTTAATTATAGTTTGAAGTTTTTAGACTCCACGTCTTTTATAACCGAAATTTTTCATTGTGTGATTGCCCAGTAAGCATTCACATAGTGATTCTCCTGCTCCTTTCCGCACGTTTTTCGGCATGTTTAAACTCAGACGTTCAGCGATTTCAGCAATATTGGTTTTAAAACGATCAGCACATTTATGACATTACTGCTTGTGTTTTTGATATTCATAAACTTTATCATTTTTGAAATATTAAGAAAAACATGCCCCATAGGAAATGAATGAGAAAGTCTTCGAATTTCAAAATTAGAAGTAGATTAACAACAAGCCTGTAAACATATTCATGGGCTATGTTTTAATACTTAATAGTCATTTTCAGAAATTTTAAGCAACATGCTAATGTGTTGAGCTAATTTGTTGTCTACTGAGGATTTTTTAGGCTAATTTAGAGTTTAGCTAATATTTTAGCAACAGGCTAACAGTTTTGACTGATTTAGTTTACTGAGGAATTTAAGGATATTTTGGAGTTTAGCTAATATTTAGCAACATGCTAACGTTTTAGGCTAGTTTGTTGTCTACTGAAGGATTTTTTTTTGCTAACTAAGAGTTTAGCCAATATTTTAGCAACTGGCTAACAGTTTTGACTGATTTAGTTTACTGAGGAATTTAAGGATATTTTGGAGTTTAGCTAATATTTAGCAACATGCTAACGTTTTAGGCTAATTTGTTGTCGACTGAAGGATTTTTTTAGCTAACTTAGAGTTTAGCTAATATTTAGCAACATGCTAACGTTTTAGGCTAATTTGTTGTCTACTGAAGGATTTTTTTGGCTAACTAAGAGTTTAGCTAATATTTTAGCAACAGGCTAACAGTTTTGACTGATTTAGTTTACTGAGGAATTTAAGGATATTTTGGAGTTTAACTAATATTTTAGCAACATGTTAAAGTTTTAGACTAATTTGTTGTCGACTGAAGGATTTTTTTAGCTAACTTAGAGTTTAGCTAATATTTAAGCAATATGCTAACGCTTTTGGCTAATGTGTTATCTACTGATTTTATTTAGGCTAATTTAGAGTTTAGCTTCTATTTAAGCAACAAGGTAACAGTTTCGATTAATTTAGTTTACCAAGGAATTTAAGGATATTTTGGCATTTAGCTAGTAAGCAACAGATTCGCTTTTTTGGCTAATTTGGCATTTACTAAGGGTTTTTTTTTTTTTCTAATAATTGAGCAACGTGTCAATGTTTTGGGATAATTTGTTATCTATTGAGGGTTTTTCAAACTAATTTAGAGTTTAGCTGATATTTTCACAGCAGGGTAACAATTTAGTTTACTGAGGAATTTTAGGCTATTTTGGAGTTTAGCTAATATTCAGCAACATGCTAACGTTTTGGGCTAATTTGTTATCTAACTGGGGGATTTTTTTGGGGCTAATTTAGAGTTAAGCTAACATTTTAGCCACATGCTAACGTTTTTGGTATGTGTTATCTACTGATTTTATTTAGGCTAATTTAGAGTTTAGCTTCAA
The DNA here is from genome assembly GCF_002922805.2 of Oryzias melastigma. Taxonomy (NCBI): domain Eukaryota; kingdom Metazoa; phylum Chordata; class Actinopteri; order Beloniformes; family Adrianichthyidae; genus Oryzias; species Oryzias melastigma. Next base: position 5,007,009 of record NC_050531.1, on the reverse strand, counting down.
TTTCAACTACAGGGTAACAGTTTGAATGAATTTAGTTTACTGAGGAATTTTTGGCTATTTTGGAGTCTAGCTAGTATTTTAGCCCAATGCTAATGTTTTGGGCTAATTTGTTATCTACTGAGGGTTTTTTGTGCTAATTTAGAGTTTAGCTAATATTTTAGCAACATGCTAACGTTTTTGGCTAATTTGTTATCTACTGATTTTGATGTTGAACTTTTATAACTGTGCCATCAGCAGTGTTCTGACATATGGACTGCTAGTGTGGTTCTCCAGCTGCACTAGGGCTGACCAACAGGCACTCCAGCGAGTGGTGAAAGCAGCCGGTCGAATCATTGGAATGACTCTGCCAGGAATCAGCACCATCTACTCCACTCGCTGTCTGAGAAGAGTCCACAACATCCTGCGGGACCAACATCACCCGGCATACCACCTCTTTCACCTGCTGCCCTCAGGGAGAAGGTACAGGTCCATACAGGCCAGAACAGCCAGACTGGCCAACAGTCTATATCCACAGGCTGTGAGGCTTCTGAACTCTGCCCCTCTCTCGTCTCTGCCCCACTCTCATGGACAATAACCAGCTGGAACTGTCTCTCACTTGTTTACACACTGGGCTAAGGGGTATTTATTTATTATTATTATTATTATTATTATTTGTAAATGTGAAGTATGGAGTACAGATGCTTTAAACGCAATTTCGTTGTTTCTCTGTGACAATGACAATAAATTGAATTGAATTGAAATTGAATTGAATTGAATTATTTAGGCTAATTTAGAGTTTAGCTTCAATTTCAGCTACAGGGTAACAGTTTGAATGAATTTAGTTTACTGAGGAATTTTTGGCTATTTAGGAGTTTAACTAGTATTTTTAGCAACGAGATAGCTTTTTTGGCTAATTTGGCATTGACTAAGGTTTTTTGGGCTAATTTAAAGATTAGCTCATATTTAAGCTTCACACTAATTTTTTTTGCAAAACTGCCATGTTTTAGGGATTTTAAAGCAATTTTACTACAAATTCTTCATACATTTAGGTAAACTTCAGTGCTCTTTCATAGTCTTGTATTGAGATTTTCAGTCTTTTAGCACATTCAACATTTTGCAAATAGCTTTTGCATTTTCAGCACATCCCCTCAGCAATTGAAGTAAATTATGTCGCCATTTCTAGCTAAAAGCTTCAGCTTCTTCCATGACTATTTTCACCAAAAAAAGCATCCACTCTAGCATTATCGCAGGTAATGCAGCTCTTCTAGTTGTGATTTGTTGTGAATATATTTTCAAAAATGTTTGAGAAAATCTGAAAGTTTCAATTAGAGTTTGCATGACCCACATTTTTTCTACAACACTGGTAAATGGAAAAAAAAATTGTGATAAATTGCCTGGAGTGCTTTTGTCTGAAAGTTAAGAGACCAACACACTCCAATCAGACAAAAAGAGTGTGGAAAACGAGGGAGGATTTATCACTCTCCCATGCTCACGTTCATACACAGATAGACGGCGGGCATAATGACTTCTGAGGAGAGTGATTATTTTAACTTGAAGGAAGAGGCAGAAAAGCGGGTGAAAGGAGGGGTCTTAGGAGGAGCCAGGGGCAGCAGATCCTCCGCGAAAGGTCTTGCATTAAAGTCGAATTAACATGCTTTTCCATTGGAGTCCATTAAATAATCATATTCATACCACACAAGGCTCTAAACCCTCTCTGTTTCATTATTCCCTTTTAATCCAGTCTGATAAGGGGGCGCGGGCGTCGTGGTCTTATTATGTCGTCATTTGGAATCCACATGAATTCCCTGCGGGACAATATCACAGGAAAATTGCTTAAGTAGCCCAAGTGGATTTAGTTTTACGTTTATATTTTCTGACAGATTCAAAATAGCTGCAAAAGTCGCCTTTTTTTTCTCCCTGATTGTTTAGGGGGGTAAGAGTCTTATCAGTCATTCACACTAATGGCCCACTCAAGCCTCCCGCCACCTCCGGCGGGGGAAAAGGGAAGAGGGGAGGGTCCCGAAAGCTCAGGTGGATGTGAGGGCGAGGAAATAATGTTGGAAGGCAGAGACGGAAACTTTTTGGGATGGAAACCACACTCCCCGACGGTCGATCGGAGGCCTCAGAAGCTCGCTCTCATGCTGGGTTTGTTTGCCCTCTAAATCCTGCGTTCCTTCCAAACAAGCTGAAATGTCAGCCTCTTGTAGTTGTGTGTGTTCAACAGATTTGTAGTCATAAGATTAAGGGAAGGCAAACACTTCGGCTAAGTCCTTTAGAGGCGTTTTTCTGATAGTGCAGAGCAAACATTGAGGGGAGACCTGCAAGCTAATCTCTTTGAGTGACAGCAAATTTACATAGAGGACTAAATTACAAAATAAAATCATATTTTTAGGTTTTAATAATATTATAAATACGAATAATCCACAAACATTTGAATTTTATTATCCTAAATGTAATGCCAATATAGTGTGTTTTTTTTATTTTAGATAAAGTTGATTGAGCTTAATAATTAGATAGTTTTAAATAAGCTACAGCTTCTACTTATCTCAGTTCCAAACAGGTTTATTGTTCTTTTAAATGACTATTTTTATCAGCGAGCTGTGCTGATCGAAGGAGGAATATGTAAAATCAAATATGTAAAATAATTTTTACCACAAAAAAAATCACTTTTTAGATACACAGCTCTAAATTGCAACAATGAAAACAATTTTTAAGTATTTTTTTTTGTAATAATGAAGAGAGAATCATACGATAAATAACTGTTTCCATTAAGTGTATATAAAGTTGCTGCTTTGGTTACTTCCTAAAACAACTCAGGGTGCCCGTAAAGACCAGCACAGTCAGTGAGTTCATTGATTTGTTGTTTTTATTGGTTTAAAATAACTAAACTAAACTAAGTTTATATTCTAGATATATTCATGCATTAAAAACCCTTAATGCCTGAGTTTATTTCCAGCTATATAAAAGATATCCACTAATGCTTTTGTTTTTAACCCTTTTACTACTCAAAAAAAAAGAAAAAAAAAAAGAAGTCACCAAATAAGTAGTTTTTTTTTCTGCCGCTTATTGCCTCGCTGCATCAAAGTAAAAAAAAAAAATATATATATATATATAGGGGGGGTACGTAAAAAATTGAAGTAAAAATTAAAATTAAAAAGAAAAAAAAATCATTTTTTAACTTTAATTAAATATATATATATTTTAGTTAGTAACTGGTGCACATCAGATAGCAACAAAAAATGTGTTTTTCTAAAAATTGAAATAAAAGAAAATGTGGTGCGCATCAATTAGTAACCAAGTTTTTTTCTTCCTTCAATGTCCCTTTAGGGCCTCCATACCTTGGGAGTAATACACACAATCGATATTTTTAAAAACATCTCTTTTAAATGTTTCCCACCATTTGGTTGAGCAGACAATTAAAGGGTTAAGTAAATGCTACATGTAGGTAATAATATAGCTGATTTTTTTGTAGCAAATTTGAGAAAACGGGCAGCTTTTCGGTTAAAAATAAAAACTACCAAGAAAACATTGACAGAAATCCTACACATTAATTAAAGATAATAAGTTAAATAAATTAAAATAAAATAGACAATAGTTATTTTCAAATATCTATTTTCCTTAATTTATTTTTCTATCTTGTTTTTTTCCCATTTTATTCTTAATTGCTTTCAAGAAAAATGAATAGAAAATGCAGTTCAGTTCATGCACAACCTGTGCTGAGCTGTAGTAACTGTAGCGCTCTGGTTCAAGCAGATGATTTCAAAGCCTGCTGTGGTTTTGTGTTGCGGTTTAATCTGAATAAAACCGAACCTAATCTGGATGTCCATATGTTCAGATCCACGTGCAACACTAGAGTTAGCAACATTTAGTTAGTATTGGATCAAATGATCTCATTTGCTGAGATTTAATGAGTGTAAACACAGAAAGTTGCAACAAATCATTTTAAAGCTACACTAAAGTGTTCATGTCATGTGTGGTGTAACTAAATTATATATAGGGTATGTACAGCGGGAACTGGTGATGTCTCAAGTCAACAGCTGTCATTTAACACCGCCTTTGCAGAAAACACTTTAACCAAATTGCATAAATATTGACTTTGTTAATCTTTAAAGGCAATCAAATGCAGTATAATGTGATACAACAGAGTATGATTCCATTCATTGTGACATAATTCGATGTGAAAAATTTAGATTTTGCTTTATGGTTCAATGATCCACAACTCAACGTTGACACGATGATTTGTGAAAGTGTTAGGAACGTTACTTTACCAAATTAATTAGTGATAGAAAAGCTAACTAACTTTGAGGGTAAACCTATATGGGCCACACTTGTAAATCTCAAGGTCGTAGACCAGGTGTGTCAAACTCAATCGCACAGGGGGCCAAAATCCAAAATACACCTTAGGTCATTCATCGAACACACTAAAACTAATTTTTAAAACTTTAAAACCGTAACTTTATGAATTACGATCTAGATATATAGCATTACTTGTGATAATGCTAGTGTGAATGCTGTAAGCTGAATTTGGCCGCTGGATAGGCTGAAAGTGATAGATAAAATGCTGGAGCTGATAGCCAGCGAAAATATTAGCTAGATGCCAAATTAGCTTAAAAAACTAAAATAAAAAAAATAAAAAAAACATAGGTTAGTCAAAACAGGTAGCATGTAACTGAAACATAGCTAAACTTCAAAATAGCCTAAAAAACTGAAGAAAAGCTTAAATTAGCCAAAACAGCTAGCATGTCGTCGAAATATTAGCTAAACTCCAATATAACCTCAAAAATCTTAGTAAATGTCCAAATAGTCCAACAAGCTTGAAGAATGCCTATTTTTAAACTCTAAAACCATTACTTTATGAGATAAATATGAACAATGATGATAAAAAACATTAAATAACTTCCAATATTTTACCCTCCATAAAAATATATTTTGTCAAAATTGTTCAAGTTAGAAATGAGCGCAAGATAACATCGGGCAAATAATAACAATAAAATAAAATCTATATAATTACTTGGAGGGCCGGATCCGGCCCCCGGGCCTTGACTTTGACACGTGTGTCGTAGACCATTCGGTGAGATTGTACAGAAACTGTTCATGCTCAATATTTTTCATTTGGCATGCTGTTGATAACAGTTCATAGTGAACACGTAAGGATGTAGTAAATGAAACTAAGGCGTGTCATTTCTTTGACCTCCCCCAAATCTTATGCACTTCTCAAAGAGTCCATTAGTTCTGTTCATGAGATAAATGTGTACTTGGACCACAGTCTGACTGTTACAAATTGGGAAATTAAACAATCAGACTGTAAATTATATGGGGTGTCCTATAGGCACTTATATCACCCCATGCGTGGCTTCTCCTCTTCATGTGTCCTGTCCCTGGGGGGAGTCGTCGGGACTGCTCCTCTTCACATCTGTTCCAGAGGAGAGGTTCTCACATCTGTCCAGCTTCAGGACCCCTAAACTGTGTTCTCGACTTTTGTTAGTTTTTTTTTTTGGTACATGTTTTTGGTTTTGGGCATCTGGGATTTGCCCTTTTTGGGAGGGGTACTGTCAGAAAAATCCTCGGTTTCAGGTTCATGATTCATAGCTGTCTTGATTTCAGCCAATTTAAGTGTCTGGTTTTCAGTTAATCCTTGTCCGGTCATCTGCTCTATTCTGTTTTGCCACCTTTTTGTTGCTCCAATGTTTTTTTTTTTTTTTTTCATCCACCACTTCCTGACACACTTTCCTCGAGCCTCAAGAGAACTGCAAGACACACCTTAAGATGTGGCCAATCCTCTATGACCCTTCCACCACCCTGGACAACAACAGTACCAACAGTTGCCGACATAGTGAAATGACCAGATCAACCAACAAATGCAAAGTTTTAAAACGTAAAGTAAGCTGAAACATCTCAAAGAAAATACTAAGTAATCAATGTAGTTTTGTTGAAGGAACTTCACCAATCAAGCACCAATACTCATAGAATTACGTTCTGATTTTGCACAAGTGTATCAACACTCCATATCACATCGACAGACGATCCTTCAGAAATTTGCGAATGCTTCGACAGCCTGCCGTTCCTCTGCTCTGCAGTCGGCGCATTTGTGGGGGTCACATCTGTTCAGACATAATGCGATCTTTCCCTTGTATCCATTTCACTGTGACATCTGTCCAGCGGCCAGAATTGGAAGGAAAAGATCCAAATGCCTACACAACATTCTGCCAAGTATTGATTTTCTGTTCGTCCCGTAACGTCCGTGGATGAAGCTAGCGCCGCATACAATTTCAGCGAGATCATCTGAAACTGTCAGTTGGCCGTCGCTTGTAAAATTGACACAAAGCAGAGTTGCTGATGGTTGATTCTGCGCGGCGGATGGAGATGTGTTTGTTTGTGTGCGCCTCGGCGAGCGCACCTCCCTGTCTGCAGATCCCAGGGTCTGGAACAAACAGTAGTTCCTCCTTAATTGGGGTGAGATCTGGGCCTTAAAGAGGGCCAAGAAGGGACCTGAACCCCTTTCTTTCTCCCCCAGAATCGCTTTGGCTGCAGAGGTGCTTTTGATGTGTGCTTTGGCTCTGTGAGTCCTACTTTGGAATATGTTCTTGGGAGACCATTGGTTACTTGCCTCCAGGCAGAATCTCAATCCCCAGGATCCTGGCCCTCTTTGATGAAATACTTTCGGGAGCCGCTAACCCTACTGATGCCCATGTGCGCCTCCTCCCTCCTCCTTTACCCTCTTGTTCTCCTCCACCTCACACCCCCCCCCCCTCCACTTCCACTACCACGTTCCTTGGATTCTCTTTGAGAGATTCATAACAAGGACTTTATCTCTGTGTAGTCCGGGCCAGATGAGCTCTGCCTGACAAACTGACAGGGGTATTAGCTGAGTCTTACAGAACACCTCTGTCTGTCTCCTTTCTCATCCTGACTTCCTGTAGTCTTCAACTCAACCACTTTCACTTTACTGACATCGGGTCTATCATCATACAAGCCTTTGTTCATTCAGAAACTAAATACGAGAGCAGAAAATAGACCTCACCTAATTTTTTTCTTTTGACATCCTTTTGCAAATAAGAAATATTTATTCATGCATTTATGATAGTTTTGTCAACTGGCTCAAACTCCACTGCATGATTGATGAAATCTATTGACGAACTCTGCATTAAATGTAATTAACGACAATAAAACTGACAAAACATCTCTGTTTCTCATTGATTAAAGTCTTAATTAGCCTCAAAAATGAGGTTTATTTAACAAGGCTTGGGCAGTCTCCTATGTATCTGATGGGCGACGTGTGACAACAAGGATAAATAGACTAACAGCATCTAGATGGACTTGACCTTTTGGCCACACGCACACGCTCAAATCCTGGTTAAACGATTAACTGGTGATTTTCCTTCCTAAACTCACACCTCTTCATTGATTGGAAGTGTACCCTAAAGACCTCTCTTATCACATAATTTCCCTGTATATTGATTATGTATATTGATTGCACCTTGCACTAAAAGAACAAACTCCCCGCGCTTCACGGCAGCATTTAGCATCACCTTAAAGAAAGCCCAGGAGATGATTTAAGCTATCAGAAATCAACATTTTGCAAAGCAGGAGAATAGCAGCTTCAAATTTATGGACTGTAGTTTGGACAAAGATGGATTTTTTTTTTTTTTTACTGCAAATAATTTTCAACACTGTGTGATCTATATGGTCTATTGCTAAGCAATTGTCTAGAGTCAAACAAGCAAATCTGTCTCAAAATGAGGGTTTGGTTTGCTTGCAAGTGAACCTTGGTGTGGTTAATGACAATGTGACTAAATAAGTGGATAAAAAAGTAAAGGTGAAGCAAAAATAGTAAAACTTGCATAAACTAATAAAAGTGGCCTCCAGTTCAAATTTTGATGATTGGTAGGTAGATCTGGATTAATCTTGCACAAGCATCTCTTGAGATATATACAAAAATAGAAACCAGTAAAAATGTTTCCAATAATCCTATTTGCCCATACCATACCGCACATGTGCAGATGTATCCCTATTCTTCTGTTTCGTTTAATGGCAGTTTTTCTCCCGAGTGGACGAGTATACCATGACGCACTTCCACATTATCAACTCAGTTAGCACAGACACATTATCAACAGTTGATTTGGCTGGAAACGTGGCTGCAGTTGACCCAGGGGCATCTCCTCAGAGTAAAATGACCTCAGTTCTTCTCTTTTCCCGTTGCCAACATATCCTGTAAAAAAATAATAATGATCAAACTAAAAGAAAAGTTGATCCAAGGTGTAGGGTTTTGGTGATATTAAGTCAAATTAAAGTTCCATTAGTTGTTCCCCCCATCTGACCCATCCTCTGGGGGAGCGGTGAACTGCAGACACAGCCGAGCTCAGGAATCGTTTGGTGGTTTGAACCCCCAATTCAACAGCTTGATGCTGAGTGCCAAGCAGGGAGGCACTGGGTCCCATTTTTAGAGTCTCTGGTATGACTTGGCCGGGATTTGTTCTCATGACCTTCCAGTCTCAGGGCGGACACTCTACCACAAGGCCGCACATTCTCACTCCCAAGTCGTCACGTATAGACATTTGGTTAGACCCCTTCGTGTCACTTTTTAACGTTTTGGGTGCTAGCTGTTCCCATTAAATCAGGGGTCCGCAACCCTTGAGACGGAGTACCGGATGCAGACTGGTTCTTGGGACACATCCAGTACCAGTACCATAACCCTAACCCGGTACCAACGACGAGTTGGGGACACCCAAAACGTCAAAAAGTGACACACGTCAGTATGCAACAAAATGTGTTGGATATTACACATCATTGTTCTTTGTGCTTTTCTTCTTTCCAGCTTGGTGTGTTTTGTGCAACAGCGCCCCCACATGAGCAGATGCTGATTTGCATGGCATTTTTGGACTTTTTGGGTATCCATAGTGCACAGGTTAAGTAGTCAACTTCTGGTCTGTAGATCACAGGTTTGGTTCTTGCCTTGCCGTGTGTCAAAGTGTCCTTGGGTAAGACACTGAACCCCACATTGTGCCTGGGCAGCGGAGGGATATAAAGTCCTCCCCGGCAAGGCTAAACAGCATTGCGGTGCAAGGCGCCACATGGCACCGCTTTGTGCTGACTTTGTGCCGGGTTTGCGGTGACTTTGTGCTGTATTGCGCCACATTGCGCCGCTGTGTGCCGACTTTGGGCTGCAAGGGGCCACATTGTGCCGCCTTGTGCTGGCTTTGTGCCGCCTTTGCCCTGCATTGCGCCACATTCTGCCGGGTTTGCGGTGACTTTGTGCTGTATTGCGCCACATTGCGCCGCTGTGTGCCGACTTCGTGCCGGATTTGCGCCGCCTTTGCGCCGCCTTTGCCCTGCATTGCGCCACATTGTGCCGCTTTGTGCCGACTTTGGGCTGCAAGGGGCCACATTGTGCCGCAAGGCGCCATATTGCGCCGCTTTGTGCTGGCTTTGTGCCGACTTTGCCCTGCATTGCGCCACATTCTGCCGCTTTGTGCCGACTTTGGGCTGCAAGGGGCCACATTGTGCCGCAAGGCGCCATATTGTGCTGCTTTGTGCTGGCTTTGCGTCGACTTTGTGCCACTGTGTGGTGCTTTGTCTTGGCCTCGCGCCGCTTTTCGACCCTTTTTACCGCTTTTTACAGCTTTTTGCCACTTCGGAATTCACCATAACCATGTTAGTCGCCTAGGCGGTAGAAGTAAAAAGAAACAAAAATTGAGCCAAAGCTCTGGTGTCAAAGGGGTAAAAGTTTAAACTTTTTCTTTTACGTTTTTTTTAATAAATACGTTTTTCCAAAGTTAAAATACTTTTTTTCCTCCCACATTGTATAGTTAGCAACAGTTTAGGAAAAAATAAACAGCAAAAAGCAGAATTTAGTTTGATCT
>NC_050531.1:4977036-4997104 GCF_002922805.2 Oryzias melastigma | reverse complement strand
ATAGTAAAGGAGGGAGCAATCCGAAGGGAGGAGTCAAGTGAGGGAAGGAGCAGCTGGAGTCCCACACTTCGCTTCTCTCCTCTCGAAAAAACGCTCTAAATGTAATAACAACTGTCCACGCGATTCTCCGTCGCTTCTGCTGCGTTTGCGCACATCCTCGCGCTGCTTTACGCACTTTTTCTTTCTTTCTACCGGCGCGCTGATGCTGCTGTAGTTTGGCTGATCAAAACTGAGGAGAAAGAAGAGGAAAAAGTCTGGCTGCGCCGTTTTGGAGTTGGAGTGGCAGCGTAAAGAAAGAAAGAAAGAAAAAAAAGTCCCAAGTAACTCCAGAGACACATCTGCAACTTCGGAAGAAAAGAAGGCTTACTGTTTTTCACCCTCTAAAGAAGAAGACGAGAATTATTGAAGGAGTCATTAAGGAGAAAAGTAAGTAAAACCGAATGGCGATAAAAAGTTAAGAACTGTTTCGCTTTTATGTCCAACATTGAAAACTGGTGACCTATTGGCGTGTTTTATTTTTATTTTATTCTTTTCTTTTCTTTGTTTGAGGAATTTATTTTTTTACAGTTTAGAGCGGTTTTATAGTTTCAAACGCCGATAAAAAGTGTCCTGGATGCGCCGTGAACGCACCGCTCATAGAGCCGCGTGCTTCCAGCAGCGCCGTGTGTACTTTACAACTTCTTCAAAGTTCGGTAAACTTCTAAAACTTTAACTTTTTTTACGATGTCAGCAAACAAACAGTTTTGCTTAAAACTTCGTGGCTTTAAGGATCAAACTTTACTGAAACAAAACTTTATTGAAGTAAAGACAAAAAGAAAAGAACGCGTGGGTGTGCTGCGGTGTGGGGACCCACATATGTGCATGTGTGTTCATATTTCAGCGCCTGGAATTGATTAGTTTTATTTTAAAGCTAGGGAGGGGGGAAACCTTATAAAAACTGTTAGTTTGAGTAAAAATTATTTTAAATGATTCAATAATTACTTTTATTTTTAAATAGATTTTAAATTTAAATGTTTTTTTAATAATAAAAACACAAATAATCTGTTTTTTAAAATTTTTTTAAGCATTAAACTAATATTTTTGACACTTAAAAGTGTTAAAAAAGCATTGTCAACATTTTAGTTTTAATAAAATTGCTTTATTTCAATAATTTAACGGATTTTCCCCTCAAAATGTCACAATTATTTACCTGACAGACTTAAAAGTATGCACAATAATGCTGCTGACAATTTGTATTGCAACAATTTAAAACCAGCCCAGTAAAAAGGCTAAAAAGGACACATCCCAGCGTTTGAACTCTGGTGTGCTCAGAGAAATTCAAGCCCACCACTGTGGGGTCTGCGTCCCTGCAGGGGTCCATATGGGGGACTTTAATGGGGGCCAACTAAAATAGAAAAATGTGTAAATCTGCTTTAGCATAATCATTCAAAGATGAGACAAAAAAATATAAAAAAGTAAAAATAGATAAAAAAATTATCCAATCTGTGCACAGAAGTCTGTTTGTGGGGTTCCCGGACATAAAAAACGCTCCTCCACATGTGCAGATATTTGTTTAAAACTTTCCCTCCTGTCCTCGCCAGCTGTTCCACATTTTATCTGCTTGTCTGCTCTCGGGTTTCATACGAAACGACGAGGGTCCGAGGGGCTCAGGCGAGCGCTGCAGCTCAAATCCACCTTTTTTTTTTATTCCACACGCGGCAAATTATGAAGTTGTGACAGCTTTGTGATGGAATCTGGAATTTTAAAACCAAGCAGATTTTAAATTCTTGTTACATTTTTCGTAATAAAAAAAGGATGTACTTTAAAAATAATAATAATCTTGTATTAATTCATTTTTGCTGACATAAAAAGGAATTTATTGCAGAAAAAAATAAAAGCGTGCATAACAAAATGCATTTTTTTTTGCCTTTTTCTTACTCATTTTCAGACTTTGTTAATATTTTTTGTATATTTTAATACAAATGCATACATTAAATCACTTTTATTGAAGGCCACCATATTTATTTTAATTTTTGCTATATATTGGTTGAAAGAAAAGTTTACTTAATAAGTGGATCAAAAAAATGTATATATTTTTTTATTTCTGCACCATAATTTTCTTTAAAAATGCATTTAGTGAAGGGGCAATAATAGACGCTATAAGATGCTAATCTGCTGGAATGAGATGCACGCCGTCCTCACCTGCTGGAGCCAGGACAGATGCATCACCGCCGCTCCTCTCTTCACGTGAGGAGCGAGAGGGCGGATAGCGTTTCCCTCTGCAGGAATCAATCCGTCTGATAGCGGCAGCTCGCCGTTTTTTATCTCAACTTTTAAGCGCTTCATTCCTGCAGCATAATGCATGAATACAAACACCTGCGACCCGCTGACCCGGCAGAATAGGGGCTGTGGAGTTGACGCAGAGGGATGACATGCTATTAGTTTTGTGACTTCTTTTTTTTTTATGCCATCCAGCAGAGAGAATACCTGTTATCAGGTTTGGATGAAGAGGCACTAATGAGAGGTGTTGTTGTGCTAATGCGGCAACCTCTCAAAGACGGCTGATTATCCTGAAGATAATGAGGACAGAGAAAAGGGTTTTGTTTGTTAAAAGTAAAAAAAAAAAATGTCCTCTTTCTTTACATATTAGTAAAAATGATCAAATGTTTAATGGTTTTATGGCAACGTAAAGCGCTTGGCTGGTGAAAGTTTGGAGTAATTGCCTGTGTGGCGTGATTAGCCGTTGCGTCCCCTGGCATATCGTGGAGTTGATGGCCCCCAAAAGAAAGCTCCCACTTTGATGATTTGGTACTTTGATATGTTGACATCAAATGAAACAGGCACAGTGGGGAAAGAAGGAAAGAAAGAAAGAAAGAAAGTCAGAGAGAGGTTGTGATTGAGGAGGGGGCGCACAAGAGTGGTGAAAATGTGTGTGTGTGAGAAGTCGGGCTAAACCTGAGGAGCGTCAAAACGTCTGGACGCATTTGCGTGCGAGGAGAGACAAGAAGGGGTCTTTGGGCGTAAGAGGGGCTTCTTCTTGGCCTCCTAATCCCCAGGCCCAGCCATCCCTTCAGGGCATCCCTCAGATCTGACTCTCTGGCTCTCCTCGCCGATGAGCCAGCTCCGCCAGCAGATTTAATATGCTATGTGTTCCCGCTCCCCCGGCTCCCCTCCACCTCAACCATCATTGTCCCTGAGCGGGACCCTCGCTCGCCGTTTCAAGGAGCCTGCTAAAGGCACCTTTCAAGCTGGGCGATGTCTTTGGATAAGGGGGAAGTAGGGATGATAGCAAACGGCAATTTTAGATATGTATATTAGCCACATTTTTTTAGTGCACTAGATCAGTTACTTTCATTTATATTATTTTGATATCCACTTTTTTTTAAACAAATCTCACAAGCGTGCTTGACAGATTAACATAAAGAGCCGTTGTAGGTCATGGTAAATTTTAATGCTAATAAGTGCGCCTGTGTGCCAGCGTGCAGAGTGCCTGCGAGCGTTTTCTTTTTCTCAGCCACTTGAGGAGAAAACAGGACAAGTCACGCTTGCATGTGGCCGCCACTCATCCCCTCCTCTGTTTGCTTTGGCTGCTGTAAAAGTGTCTTTAGGTCTGCGGTGTGAAGTGTAGCGACGAGAGGCGAAGGGCTTTGGGTTTGAGGCCCGAGCGTGAAGCCGGGAAGCAGTTTTCTTATCCGTGGCTGCAGATGCGTCAGCTTTGATGGGAGTCGGTTGTGGCGTCCGTGAGGAGGTCGTGGCTTTCCTGCCCAATGTGGTGACTGGACGCCAGCTGTGAACAAGGATCTGTCCTTCTTCCTTCATTTTTTTGGTTGCAACTTGAAGTACCACTCCAATCATCTCAACATTCCCAGGATTGTGTTGTTTTTAGTCGAAATCTTAAAACTTGAATCATTTTAAATGACATAGTTTCTGCAGAGCGGCAGGAGTTCAATACAAATTCACCTCTGAGTTGTAAGTAGGTGGGACTTCATTTCCCATCATCCCTCTGTTTACACTCTCTCCCACTAGCTTACAGCCCCTCACACCCCCAACTTTAACTTTACCGGTGCATAAAAATTGCTGAAAATATGGGAGTTCTCCAGCTTGGATGAGGAAAACAAGGAAGGTGTAAATAGATCTTTAACTTTAAAATTTTTAACATACCGTAACTTTTCAACTTTTAACATAATTCTAGCTGATTCTGAAGGAGAAAAGCGGCTCAGCGCCGCTTTTCTCCTTCAGAATCAGCTAGAATTATGCTAATTTTTTTGAAAAGTTACAGTAAATCAAACATTAAGTCTTTAAAGTGGTTTCATCTGAAAGGGGCGGAGCCTTTATAGCTTCTACATCACACCCACAACTATTTTCTTCATCTGCTCCTGATTCACGACGATTAGCATTAGGAAATACTCAGAAATACATTTTAAAAGTCCGTTGGTCCGGATTGAGTCCCAAACCTTGTGCTTGGTCTGCGTTCTTTTCGAGCTAAAACTTAACAAAACCATGTGACTGCAGATCTCTTCAGTCATTGGTCAGGTATTATGAGGGAGTGGCAAAGCAATCACAGAAAGAATAATGGAAGTTCTACACTTTGCAATCCTTGTCGGGAATGTTGACTGATTCAAACTTTAAATTTCGCTGACGTTACCTTTTGGTTGAGGCATGCTGCAAGGTGGTCATTGAGAAGATGTTGGCTAAAAAGGTACTCCGATAAGTTAGATTGTCATGAGAAAGTTGTTTGAATGAGCTTGCATTCGTCCAACCAGATTTCAGTGAGTTGCTGTGTCTCATCGTTCCTTTGCTACATCTTGTAAAGTCCGGCTATGGTGGCCATTTTGGTCCAGTTGTTCCACTCTGAGTGTGGAGACTATTCAGACTGAAAAAACAGACTAAAATAGAGCTCAGTCTGACTCGAAACAAACCACCTCAAAAAGGGGGTCAGAGTGTGGTTCCTGGTCCTGTACCAGCGTACACTTGGGTGGGGCGGCTGTGGTGCAGCGGTAAGGTAGTTGACTCCTGATTGGAAGATTTCGGGTTTGATTACTGCCTTGCCCAAGTGTGCTTGGGCCCAAGTGTCCTTGGGCAAGACACTGAACCCCAAATTGCCTCTGGTGGAAGGTTGATACCAGTGTTTAGCAGTGGAGCCACCACTAGTGTGTTTATGGGACTGCGACTGTAAAGCTCTTTGGGCCTTCAAGGAAGTTTGAAAAGCACTTTACAAATATAAGCTCTTTACTATTCAGACTAAAGATTTGTTCCAAACTTGAGTTCGCAAATCGACTCATTCTCACTCATAAGTCGTCACATATTGGTGTTTGGTTAATGTCTCACCTGCCACTTTTTGAGGTTTTGGGTGTCCCCAACTCGATGTTTTTCAACGTACTGGCTGTTCCCATGAAATCACAGGTCCCTGACCTCTAAGCCGCGAACCAGAACTGGTCTGGGACCGCGATGCAAAGGGCATCGATAACCTAACCCTTCTCCTAACCCGACACTGGACCAGATGCGTTACCGGTACCAGACATGGTAAGAGGTGTGGTACCGGATGTGAACCAGTACTGGGTTAAGGTTAGGGTACCGGTACTGGATGTGTCCCGAGGACCAAAGCACATTCAGTACCGCATCTGGTCCCATTAAATCTTGGGTCCCTAACCTCCGGGATGCAAATCAGAACTGGTCCAGTACTGCGATGTGTAGAGCACCGGTACCCTAACGTGACCAGATTCAATTCAATTCAATTTTATTTATATAGCCCAATATCACAAATTCAATTTGCCTCATTGGGCTTCATGCCTGTAGTTTTAACAGATGCACAGATGGAGTCATAAAATATGCACAATAGGTAAAAACTAAACAGACTATAAAGAACGGTCATCCCTGTCCTTAGACCCTCCCTCGCGGTAACCAGATGCGATAATGGGTGCAAACCAGTACTGGGTTTAAGGTTAGTGTACTGGTACTGGGTGCATCCAGAGGACCAGTGCACATTTGGTACCGCATCTGGTCCCATTAAATAAAGGGTCCCCAACCTCTGGTGTACGAACCAGAACTGGTCCAGTACCTGAAGCATAGCGCACCGGTACCCTAACCCAACCAGATGCAGTACCAGACCTGCACCGGTACCTGATGCGGTACCAGGCGCAAACCAGTAGCAGGTTAAGGTTAGGGTACCGGTACTTAGATGGATACTGGTACTGGATGCGTCCCAAGGACCAGTGCGCATCCGGTACCGCATCCGGTCCCATTAAATCTTGGTTCCCTAATCTTCGGGGTGCAGACCAGAACCGGTCCAGTACCGCCACGCGTAGCACACTGGTACTCTCACCCGACCAGATGCAGTAACAGACCCAAACCGCTACCAGACACGGCACCGGGCGCGAACCAGTGCCTGTACTAGGTCAAGGTAATGGTACAGGACTGGTACTGCATCCGGTACTGCGTCCCATGGGCTGTAGACCTTTGATTTTGTGAACAGCCAGCACGTCAAATAAAGATGAGTTGGGGACACCCAAAATGATAAAAAGGGCCTTAGCCAAACGTCAATATGTGACGAGTTGGGAGTGAGAATGTGTTGACCAAATGTATCCAGTCTAAACCCCCCCTAAAGCTTAATTCTCTCTATAAATGTCCTCCATCATGATGAAAAAAAACACAATTTTCATTGGAGTGAAATACTATAAACATTTTCTCTGCCCCTGAACATGTTTGGGATGCTCCTCGTTTCCTTCTTCTGTGGTCCTGGAGCACCCTGGCGGAGCAGGAGGAGGAGGAGGCGGGGGCCCGGTGTCCTGTATGAACCCCCTCCACTGTGTGTAATGAATGCTAACAGAGGCTGCCAGTAATAATGCCTCATCTTGGAAAAACAAAAGGCCCAACTCCACTATCTGAGCAAATTTCAGCCCCAACCTGAGAGGACCCTCTTTTGACAGCGCAGCATTTGAAGACTAATCGTTTTTTCTCATGCAAAGCATGCTGTTTTAAGAGCCCCGGCCACGGGGGGAGTCGAGGGGGCCGCGCTCTAACAATACTCTGCAGGGAGTGAGGAACAGGGGTTCGAGGGGGGGGGATTCCTCTCCCCTTTGCTCCTTTCACAAAGCCCAGTTCCTTTTAGGGTTGCGTGGGGGGTAGGGAGCGTGGAGGAAGAGGATGGTGGAACATCCAGGAGTTTCTTGAAAGAGAGGGACCGCGGCCCGTTTCTGTTGACAGTTTGTCATCGGGGAGGGGGGGAATCTTTAGCTTCCAGGAAAAATGCAGGTCCGGCCTCGCCGTGACAGTCCCGGGAAGAAGTGGGAAATTTATAGAGAAACAGAAATATTAAGGTGTACACGGGGGCCTAAAACGGCTTTAGCTATTCCTGCCAGGCTGGTGTTTTTATTAAGAGTGGTGGACATGCTTTGGAAATATATCTTATTCATGAAGAAAGGCGGGTTAGACTTCCTAAAGAATTCATTATATTCCCCCAGATGCGGCTTTGTGGGCCGCAGCCGTCCCTCGGAGGACGTGGAGCGTGGAGCGCAACATTGTAAAGCCTCCCTCCGTGGACGCGGGAGTTCGAAGGGTTCCATTTGTCAAAGGTGCTGGAGTCTTTTTCCCTTCTCAACACTTTCTCGGCTCAGCCTTAAACTCATTGTCTGAGCGAAGGCAGGACATTAGTCACCGCGGCTCCGCGGGAGCCCGAGGGGCTGGGGACCGGCGCTCCGGAGCTCGGGCCGGACAGGGGAGGGAGGGCGCAAATGAAAAGGTGAGGGGAGGCCAAGAAAAGAGAAGGAAATGTAGGGTAGAGGGAAAGTGAGGAAAAGTGTGTGTGGGAGAGGGAGGAAGACTTCGGAGGGGGTTTAGAGGGAGTGGAGTCTGGAGCTCTACCTCAGGGCTCAGTGTGTAAGCCCCTGTCTACCCCCCCAAAGCTGCTTTCACAAAGAGATTTACAAGACAGGTCTTCGGTGTGCTTTGCAGCCCCTTCATTATGAGGCTGGAAATGTATGTGCGACTTGCAAAAACGGACCTTTCTGCACTTTACATCACCTACGCCGGAAAGATTTTCACTCAATTTTACCAATCTGGGCAGGTCAGACCCGCGCCGGCCCCACCGGGGCGCCGCGAATAAACTATTCCCTCTGGTGGCGCTGTGCGGGTGTGTGTGCATCCATGTGTGAATGTATTTCACAGATTCTCACATACAAGAGATCCTGTTAGCTTTTGGAATTATTTATAAAGCCTGGCTTTTGTGTGGCGCCCTAAGTCCCTGTCTCCTCCCATTACTGCCTACGACTCTACCTGGGCTTCGCTCAGCCCTCAAATGCTCCCTCAGCCGCCCTCCTGCAGAAAGAGCCCAGTTTAGAGTTACATCTAAACCCTCTGCTGCTACCACAGTCACTTTCACTTTCTTTATATAAACCGACTAAACAGTTTGTCCCTCTCGAAAAGTAGTTTTCCCGAATCCGAGCGGACAGCTTTCGAAAAGGCGTGCAAAGTCGCGCCGTGGCCCATCCCATCTGGCTCTGATTACCCTGTAATCCAGGGAGGTTTTTTCCCTCCTTTTCCTTCCACGGAAGGAGCGCAGTTTGAAGGTTACGGTGTGCTTCAGATGTTAATGTTTGTCTTTTCTTGAAACAATGCGATTACAGAAACAAACTGCTCAAGTTTCTCATCTTCCTCTGGCGTGGGGATCAATGCAAACCCGTTTGCACGCACTAATAAGCCATTAGAGCGCGCTCTGTCGGGCGCATTTACATACTTCCACCACAGAACTGATGAACTGGGTTTCGTATCCTAGAGGTAGGAGTTATTGTGAGTGATTAGCGAGGTCGGAGGATGTTTAGCGCCGGTGAAGCATGAGCCGGGCGATCCCCCTCCCCTCGCCGCCACCGCCAGTCCTGTTTGATAGGTGCCAGATTGCATTGCTGGAAGCCAGGTTGTCTCAGCTTGTCAGCCGTGCGAGGAGGAGGAGGAGGGGAGATGTGAGGATGATTACAGTACACCGTTCCTCTGATCTGAATCATCACTAACTGTCTCTGCTGCAAAGGCTGAACTTCCACCGTGAAACCAGCTGCTTCCCAATTAACCCCCGGCGCCCGTCAAATGCTCCAATTAGGGCCCTCTCCTCCTCCTCCTCGTGAGTTTATTTGGCTTCGGTGGCATGCGGAGGTGAGGGGTAAATGAAGACTGGACTGAATGACCCCTTGGTGCTTCAAACAGGAAGTACCCGCTGGGTCTAAGGACCCAAAATCCCATAGACTTCCAATAAAAAATGAGCTAATGTTCAGTCATTCTGTTTGTTAAACTTTAACATGTATTTGCATGTAGTTCAAGTTATAAATCAGATGCCTCAATAAAAGAAGAAGGTCTCACTAGGGCTGGGTGATGAGGCCAAAAAACTAACGTTTTGACACGAAATTTGATTTCCGATTACAATCGATTGTTTTCTCCCTCAACAAAAACTGTTTTTTTTAACATCACTTTTGGAAGTTGGCCCAAACACTAAATATAAGCTGCAAAAATGTTTATAAACCAATGTCGCAGGTGTTTCGGGAGCTAGCACTAGCCTGAGTATCCCGTAAACACTTATCACACTCGGCAGGGTCTTTGCCTTCTCCCTACCCCCACATTTATCCCTACAAGTAGAGAGATGAGGTAGGAAATAGTGTCCTAACTTTTGGACATTACTACCGCTTGAGTCGTCTATGATAGCGCATAGCTGCCAGCGCTAGGAAAATACAAAACGTCGGTTTATAACTTTAAAAAGTCTTGCTAAAGCAAAAAGTCATTACTTATATTTAAAAGTAAACCTCTGTGCTTCAGGAATGAAGAAATGTGTTTCTCTTCAGCGGCACTAGCACACACCAGATACCGGTAGAGGGATAGCTAGCTAGCCCTAAGTCGCTACGGTTACTTCTTGGAAAAAAAAACACCGTACAGCTCCAAACAGCCCCTAAAGTTGGAGCAATAGGGAGGAGTCAGAGGAGTATAAAAGTAATCAGAGGTTCCATAAAACTTGAGACACTATTTTTGGGAAAAAGTTCCTCTTTGCTAGCTAACATTTTTAAGTGCAGCGAGAAACAAGCGGACTGACCTTACCCCGATCATCGGAGGTCCAAGAAAACAAAGTGCGAGGAAAATGTTCCAAAAACGATTTTTTTTTCTGAATCTGAAACAGAAAAAATTCTGTTTTAGTGATACATTTCATAAAATTGGATTTATCGATTTTATTGATACATTTGAATTTGTTGCATCAGAAGATTTCGATAAAAATCAATTTATTGGCTGGCTCTGGTTCCCACGAATGGTTTATAACAGATTTTATGTTGCCTAAGTGGTAGGGGTGTGGCCTTCCAACAAGCTCACTCCTGATTGGAGAGAGTGGTTTTCATAGAAACTTGGACAGACTTGAACCAAGCACTACTTACTGGTGGCATTCGTATCGCTAAAAATGGGGACCCTTTTCTCTCTTGGTCCGGTTCTCATATACCATCAGTGGTTTGGTTTGCCTTACAGATGGAGTTGAGGTGTTGCTAACAGCAGAATAAACCCAGGCGTTTGTTTTCCTTGCAGTCACGTCGACTCGCCTGAGGGGGCTGCCTGTCTAATGACAGTGTTATTCGCGCCGGGGATTTCATGATGCCATTTTATGAGTTTTTGGGAAGTTTTTTTGTTTTGTTTTGGCCTGTCAGGTTCTGTCTCATTGCTGTGGAGTTTCTCCCAAACTCAAGTCTTAAAAAAAAATTTCAGCTGTTTCTCATAAGCGACACTGCGTGCGTTGATGTGGAGGAGTGTTGCTGTAGGTGGGATGCAGGTTTGGCAGCACTTCCCAGTCCTCGGAGACTGTGTGTAAAGCCTACGAGCCCCAGCAGAGGGGTGGGGGGGCTCTGCGGCTGATATGAAAGTGAAGGGAGAGAGTTGTCTCCCTACGCCGCCGTGGGGAGAGCCGTCAGGGAGATGGAAGTCTCTGGTACTCCCTCTGAGCTCCCGCTGTCTTTGATCTCCTTCCTGCGCTGCAGCAGACTCCATACTGCTCCATGGAGCACACTCACCTGCTGTCAATCCGGCAACACAGGCGCCTTCCTTGTTCACCGGCCAATGAGCTCTGATGTGAGGCTGCTTTTGAAAAGATAACAACTTTGGAATCAATTTGAACTTTTTTTGTCCGCTTTTTATCTATTTTTTTTGGTCAAGTTTGTTAGTCCAGGTGCTGAACTTAAGTGTTGATAGGTCATTCGGTTATGTTAAATAATGTAAAACCCCTTTTTTCTGTGGAATGTGTGACCCACAGTTGCCCTTTCCAAATCTGTCCCCATCCATACAGGAAGTCTGGCATTAAAGTTTCTCTTTGTCGACCCCCCCTTGCCTCCTCAAGCTTTTATTTCTCTCTGCATTCCTAGGACTCATTTTAGGACAGCTTCATTCAACATTCCTCCTCATTTTTCCACGTCTTCCTCCGTTTGGGTCCGGTTTTATCACGACACCGAGACAACTTCATCTCATCCAATTTTCACCCCTTTAATTCGCTTTAAATGACATGGCTGCAAGGGCTGGGCCGGGAATTAATAAGAGCCAATAAAGCCCCCCGCTGGGGCATCAAGGCCAGTCTTTAAGTAAACATTATGACTTCTTGCAGGGGGATTCAGGGGCAGCACTTGATGAATTGTGGCGGAGCTCGGGAAGGGCTAATTTCTCACTTAGCCGTCCTGATGGGGCTAGCTAATAGGCCTTTGCTTTGCCTGGCTGATTGTCTGCGGGCTTTATTATTGTGCATTATCACGCTGCCCCCTGGCTGTTTTTAGTGTTCGGCCCCGGAGACGCCGGAGCCCGTCATTAATCACAAAGCAGCACTGACTCAGTCTGCTTCAGCCCTCATTCCAGTGACACGCTGCAGCAGAGGAAAGGGAGACTGAAGGAGGCAGGGAGGAGACATCATTCACAAAAAGCAGAAAAAGTTCGCAGGGCAGTTGCATGATGACTCTTGAACTTGTAGCGGTGCAACCTTTCTGATGTACTTTTGTCTAAAGTGCAGAATGGATCCCTCTCTGTGTGAAGAAGAGGCGGAGAAAGAGGTTTTCATCACGGCAGGAATGTGTCTTCCCTCCACTCATCCGCTCCCTCGGGTCCCCCGTCTTATTTACCTTGGGTTGCACTTGCATGTGGGAAGCGGCAGCCGCTGCACGCGCGTTTCCACGCACAGGAGTCGCGCTTTCAAGCGTGGCAGCCCGCGGTGTAACATGTTCTCGTTTGGTGCCGGAGCACGGCGAAGGATGTTGTTGTCATGCTCTGCTTGTGGCGTCGAGAACGCTTGTCTTTAGACTTGCGTGAAGAATGCATCAACAAACAACGCCATGTTTTTTTTTTTCCACTGCAGTTCATGCAGATCCCATTGGCCCGTGCTTGGTATTATCCGCCATGTGCAGGGACTACTTAAAAAAAAAAAACTTAAAAAGTTGTTAGAACGATATTTTTATCTTTTGTGAAAGTGTCCTCAGTGGTCTTTTAATTATGTTTTTATCCAAGATCTAAAAATCCATCGTTTTTAAGTAGGGCTAACACGATTAGTCGACTAATCGACGACTAATCGACTATTAAAATAGTCAATTAGTTGTTACTTTATATTATATGATGTCTGAGTGTAGTAAAGTTTAAAGTTATAATGGCATTCCATTAGCTTTTTGGACTATTTTGGCATTTATTAAAGTCTATTTTGAAGTTTCGGTAATATATCAGCTACATGCTAGCTAATTTGGCTAATTTAGTCTTTTCTGTTTTTTACGATGATTTGGAGATTAGCTAATATTTCAGCTACATGCTAGCTATTTTGGCTAATTTAGGATTTGTTTCTGTTTTTAAGGCTGTTTTGGAGTTTAGCTAATATTTTTGCTACATGTTAGCATTTTGGCTAATTTTAGAATTTTCCAGTTTTTTTGGGGGCTAATTTAGAGTTAAGCTAATACTTCAGCTACATGCTAGCTATATTGGCTAATTTAGGATTTTTTCTTTTTTTAGGCTGTTTTGGGTAACAGGTTTTTTTCATTTATGTAGGCTAATTTTGCATTATATTTTTTAGCTTGCTATCAGCTTAAACGATTTTAAGTATTAGCTTTAGTGATTTCAGCTATCAATTTCAGCATTTTCAGCTATCAGGACTAGCATCTTTAGTGGCCAAATTCGGCTTACAGCATTCACACTAGCATTATTGCAGGTAATATTATATATCTAGTTTTTAGTTAGTTTTTAAGCTAATGATGGTTAAGATGTGTGCTTTACATCCACTTTGCACATGACCCAATTAGTCGACTAATTGGAAAAAATAGTTGGTGATTAGTCGACTATTACAATAATCGTTTGTGCACTATTTTTAAGACATATTTTCTCCAACATGGCAGAAATTCATCAGAAATTCTCCTCTAGTGGGCTTAGAAGTATCCCTACAATGACATCCCATAATTCCTTTGCTTACACTCTCCCGCTAGCTTATAACTCCTCACAACCCCAAGCTAACATTAGCGTAGCAAAAAACAAACGTCGAGCAATATTGGAGCTAAACAGTCATACAGTAGAGCCAGATTCCAGCTCAGATCAGGAAAATGAAGACGTAAATTGTTCTATTTGTCTGCAAATGCATACTTTAGATATGTAGCAGAGCAACATACCACTTCAGTTGCTGCGTCACAATTATGAGGTTTTTTAACTGCTATTTTCAGCTACAAGAACCTGTTAAAACACCATTTTCATTGAAATGGGTCTTTAAAATCTATGAAGTAAACTTTAGAAGTTGTCAAATTTTGAGAGTAACAATTAATAAACGTAATTGATTAATCGATTTATATCCCTACGATCCGACCAGATCGATCTGTTTGAGGCAAGCTGTTAATCCTACACATTCCCATCTCGTCATATATGGACCTATGGCTCAGGCCCCCTCCGCGCCACTTTGACGTTTTGGGTGACGCCAAGTCATTGCTTTTTGAGGTGCTTGTGGTTCTTATAAAATCAGTGGTCTCCAACTCTCGGGACGCGGTATCATACGTGATATCAGATCCGATACCAGATGCGGAACCAGGTTAAGGTTGAGGTATGAGTACCTGGTAAGGTTACCAGCCCACGTCCCGAAGGGTTGGGGACATCCTGATCTGTGTTTTTTCCTGCTTGTGGCCCAGTTCGCGGCCCGGAGGTTGGGACCCCTGATCTAATGGGAACATCCATCACTTCAAAAAACGAGCCATACGCCCATAGGCGTTGAGTTGGGAGTGAGAATACATGTGGTTAATCTAATGGTTTCAATTAGTGATAAGCTGATATCATTTTTTCAGGCCGATAACGATAACCGATATTTCCCCGATATTTGCCGATACTGATATTTTAGTCTCTACAATAGCACAAATTTAGGATGTCTTTTTTCTTTTTGTTTTTTATTAAAAATTCACATATTTTCTTTGACTGTACAATCACAGTGTACTTAATCTTTTTAACATACATTGAGGGATCCCATAGGAACAAGTATCACTTTAAAACTTTGGAATATATCTGAAAACATTCAAACTGTTTCCTGACTATTAGACACAAGTGTAAATCATAATCTTTCCAGTGTCAGGAATCTATTAGGATCAATAATGTATTTCATTCATAAAGTGCATGTGAAAACAGTCAGAACAGTATTGGTGGATTTTTTAATATTAGACTGATACCGATAAACTCAAATTATGCAAATATCACTGATACCGATACTGGCATAGATATATATCGTTCTTCGCTAGTTTCAAAATTAAATAAATTGGTTAAAATTTATTTTACACTTAATAATCTTAAAGAAATACAAGGAGTTTGGAAAACTTCACCTGCACTGTTCAGGTATTTATAACTGAGTCTCAATGGTGGAAGTTTTGGCGAAAAATTGATTTTAGGAACCAACTATGAATTGTATCGTCAACCACAAACTATGATCGTTGTTTAAATGAATCGCTGTACTCCATGAAGGACTTTTGTCATTTTTGCTGTGTTTTGCATTATTTTTTACAAAAAAAAAAAAAAAAATCAGGAAAAGTGTTTGATCAAACAAAAGCCGCGCGGAATGTAAAGTGGGAGCAGGGGAAAACCAGTACGGCTCGACTAGGCCGCAAAGCCGCCGCTGTTATCCGTCGTCTCAGCCCCACTTGCAATAAAACAAGTGGCTCCATTTGAAATGTATAAATAAACAAGATAATAAGCAAGGGGGCTGTGGGGAGAGTGAGCGCGGCATTCATTGTGGCGCGGGCTTTATTTGCCCCGTCTGCTGGGTAGGGAGAGCAAAAGAGGCATCGTGTAAGCATTATGATTACATCGTGTGGGTTTGTTACATGGGAATGTAAGATGCTCTCAGCTCATTCTGCTGCGCGGCGCGCGGGGTCCCTCACCAGCCCTCCATATGAAGTGGAGGGGTCTGAGGGACCGGGACGCATGCGAGGATAATCTTATTAGCTGGGCTGAAAGCGAGTGATGGGCTCTGTTGTTGAACTGTTTGTCCTTGGAAAAAAAAGGCGCTCCTGATACGAGAAGGCTTTCAGAGTTTGTGGAAAGTGGATAGCAGTAGTTGAATAATAGGGGACTATTAGGGTTATTTACCTCTTCAAATAAAACTAACTTGAATATTCATGGTAGAATATAATAATTCTCAGATTCATGATGATTATCTTATAATACTGTATGTTTGTACAGTTGCTGATTTTTTACTGATGTATTTAATTAAAATTATGTATTAAATCACCATCATTTATACTTTTATTTAGAACAAGAGATTAAACTCAACTAGATAGATAAAAAAAAACAAAGATTTAGACAGATAGAATTGGTGTTTGTCACTTTGAACTATATTTTTTTTAACTTCAGCAGTAAACTAAACTTAAACATTGCTGTTATTTTGGATAATTTAACAACAAATCCTGAAAATGTTTTCCCATCCTTGTCTTGCAACACTTAACGTTCTAAAATGTTGCATATCGGTGTAAAAATGGTATGAAAAGCCGCCTCTATCCGCTGCACAATCCACTGGAATTACGTTAATGGCGTCAACTGTCGAATAGTTACCGGAATCTGAAGAATGGAGCTAAAGCTCCAGTGTTAAAGCAAATTCGCGTTTTCAGAACTAATTTCAGTAAATGCAGCTTCTCACAGGTCTCATTTTTTTAAGATCATCGCGAGTTTTCGAGTACTTGGATTTTAAAAACACTCCTAGTGTGTGTACATATATATATATATATATATATATACATATATAGTGGGCATATATACACAGTGTATATTTATATATATATATATATACCGTATATATAGTAGGCATATATACACAGTATATATATATATATATATATATATATATATATATATATATATGCCGTATATATAGCAGGCATATATACACAGTATATATACATATATATACATATATAGTGGGCATATATACACAGTGTATATACATGTATATACATACACAATATATATATATACATACACAGTATACATATACACATATACATAGTGTCATTTTCTAAGACAGTTTCCGCAGAGCGGCAGGAGTTTATTAGAAATACGCCTCTTAGTTGTGTTTGGGACTGTTGGTGGTGAATAAGCTACTCATGTCCTATCATCCCTTTGTTTACACCCTCTCCTGCTAGCTTACAGCCCCTCACATCCCCAACCTACCATTAGTGATGCAACAAAAATGGCGAACAATATCGACCTTATGCACTTTTGAACCAGCTCAGACGAGGAAAACAAAGACGTTCATGGATCCATTTGTCTGAAAGTGATTCCATAGGTATAAACTGTAAGTTTATCGTAATCAATACAATTATATATTTCTCCTCCTGATTTACAACAATTTGAATTGAAAATATTCTCAGAAATGCTATTTTAATCTTAATTTACCTTTTAAAAGTCCTAAATCTTGATAAAAATGCTACAATAAAAACACAATTTTTAATGGGAATGATCTTTAAATGTACAAGATGGGCCTTTAGGGGGTTGGTCTAACCCAAATTTAGCACTATTTGGGCAAAGTTTTGTTGTTGAATGGGAACCACAGCCACCAAAATCCCGCCCCCCCTCCGTCTCTTTGCCCTTCGAGCTATAAGTGTCGAACACAGCATGGAAACCCAAGTGTGTGTGGTTTCCTCAATGAGCTCTCGGGTTTGGGAACACCTCCTGGGTGGGGAGCTTGAACCCAAGCCCTCTAAGCACCAGTGAGCACTCCCCCTGTCTCCTGGAAGAGTCTCCCACCCCCCTGGTTCAATTCCCCCAAAATCATGCGTCGCATGCACATTCTGGTTTATTGGTAGATTCAGCAAATCTCGCTAAAGGGCTCAGGCGCTTCCTCCTGTTTTCCAGCTGGGACGGAGCCCCTTAATATTGTTGGCATAGCTGCGAAATGTGCAAAACACATATTGGACACACGAGGAAACATGTGCAGGCATGCAGAGTGCATGTGTGTGTGCGCACGCATACCTAAGCACACTCCCTCCCTCCATTCATTTTCTCTCTTATCCCACTTTTTTCTCACAATCTGGCTCAATCGTCTGCATCTCCCATCTCTCCCCTCCCCTCGAAGTCGCTGCGCCGCGGTGCGTTTGCGCGCCGCTGATAAGCCTAAGATAGCAGATCTCGGTGGTCGCTGATGTAATGATGATGAATGCTGCGGTGCTGCCAGTCTCCCCCTCGGGGGGCCTTCGACACTGAACAGTCGCCCTAATGAAATGAACACAAATACAGTACCCTGTCTGTGAGGGGGGGGTGCCAAATCTAAGAAGACACTTCAAGAGTTTGTATATAAATGTCCGCCACTTTGCTGCGGATGTGTGGCATCAAATGAAGCTGGTAAAAGCGCCTTCAAACAACAACAAGAAGCTGTGATTTTTTTTGATACCATTAGTGGTTGTAAGAAAGAAAGAAAAACAGTTTTTTTTGTTCAATCAAAGGCAAAAGTTTTATTTTGTGTTCCACTTTGATCTGTACAATTTTGTAGATGACTTTCAACTTAGCGTCTTTGTCACCAAAGCGTATAATTTATGTTAAATTGATTTGGTTAATGTGCTTATAAAATAAGATTTTTTTTTTTTTTTCGGAGGGAATTGTGGTGATTTAAACCTGTTTAATCGCCTCGCTTTTCTGTGTGGAAGGATTACAGCTGAACACAAATAAAGATACACCCTCTTTCTCCCTCCTCTAATTGGGTGTAGAATAGACTTTTTTTAGGGGGGAATACATTAATACAAAATTAACGTTTTTTTTTTGGGCTTCATGTAAGCCAGGGGTGTCAAACTGAATCTCACAAGGGGCCAAAATCCAAAACACACCTTAAGTCGTGGGCCGAACAGGATAAACATTGATTGAACACTCTACAACTACATTTTTAAAACTTTAAAACCCAACTTTTTAAAATAATTATGAACTAGATATATAGCATTGCTGGTGTGAATGCTGTAAGCTGTTAAGTCAAAGTCAAAGTTACTTTATTTTTCCGGTAGGAACACAAAGCAGAGTCAAACAATTATCAGTAACATCAATCAAGACATTGAAATCAGTAAAATCAAATACGACAATAAAACAAGTAAGATCATACCCTCATTAAAATGCTTAAATTGATCGTTAAAAGTGCTGAAGCTGATAGCTGAAAACACTAAAGCTGATAACAGGCTTAAATATTAGCTAAAGGCCAAATTAGCCCAAAAAACAAGAAAAAAGAAAACTTAGGTTATCTAAAACAGCTAGCATGTAGCTGAAAAAAAAACTTAACTTCAAAATATCCTAAAAACTGAAAAAAGCGTAAATTAGGCATAACAGCTAGCGTGTAAATATTAGCCTAATTCCAAAACAGCCTAAAAAACGTAAAAAGAAAAGCATAAATTAGCCAAAACTGCTAAAATGTAGCTAAAATTTTAGCTAAACTCCAAAACAGAAACTTAAAAAGAAAAACCAACATTTGCCAAAACAGTTAGCATGTAGCTGAAAAATAGATAAACTTCAAATATCCTAAAAACTGAATAAAAACTTTAAATTAGCCAAAACAGCTAGCGTTTAAATATTAGCCTAACTAGAAAACAGCCTAAAAAAAATTGGCCAAAATAGCTAGCATTTAGCTAAAATATTAGCTAAAGTCCAAAATAGCCTAAAAAAATCGTTGTAAATGGAAAAATAGTCCAATAAGCTAGTGGAATGTCAATTTTTTAAAATGTTAAAACATTTTTAACATTATTATGAATAATAAATAAATTCAGGAATATTATTCCAGAATAAATCAACTTACATTTTAAATAACTTTCAATATTTTACTCTCCATAAAAATATCTTTTGTCAAAAGTTAGAAATAAGCACAAGATAACATCAGGCCATTAATAATGAAATAAAATGATCTGGAGGGCCGGTTCTAATTACCCCGAGGGCCGGATTCGGCCCCCGGGCCTTAACTTTGACATGTGTTGTAAGCGGTTTGTGCCAGCTCCCCTTTTACTCGTCGCTGGCGTTTGATCTCAGCGGCAACAGGTCAAAGGCCCAAACGAGAATCCTCCGTCCTGCAAAAATCAGCACATGTGGCAGAAGATTTTTGGGGTTTTCTGGGACAGAAATGAGCAGCACCGGTGAAAGCAGAGACGGGAACATCTGCAGGACTGGGTGTGGGCGTCCAGGTCAGGGGGATTATGGGTGAAAAGGTCCTGCTTTTAATTGCTGCTTTGGAACTGTGGCCTGCCTTAGCGAACACAAAAGGCGCGTCAGACACGCTTCAGTGGCTTGGACTTGTGAATGTTTGCCCCGACTAGTGGAATGCCCCGCTTTCTCCTCGTCCCCCTCCTTCGTTCAAAATCCTAACCCCTCAAATTTACGGGACTCTGTGTTCTTCTCTCTGGGATTACCTGATAGAAAGATGGAGTTATTAGAATGAGGAACTGGAATATCTAGGCTTTTACTTCAACAAAAGGGTGAGCAGCAACTCCATCAAATGAATTCTGATGATATCTGTGGAGCAGGACAAACACGCCTTTGGTTGGAGATGACTGCTGCTCTTGTATTCATGTGGGAGTGATTAGAGGACAAGCTCTCGTTTAATTCCGTTTTGATTGGTAGGGGTGTAATTGCATTGTTT
>NC_050531.1:4973791-4976800 GCF_002922805.2 Oryzias melastigma | reverse complement strand
ACTCTACAGTTTTTGGATCCTTTGTATACAAACATGTTTACGGCGTGGAGGACGATTAAAATGTACATCTAGGTAATTAGCTGTTCTTTATTGGAAAGAAACTGTTTGACAGACTAAATATTTCCATAAATCATGGGTCTTAAATAAAGGCTTTGTATTGGACCAGAAGAAGCTGTCCTGTACTTTGTATAAATGAGTAGCTCTGGTGTATCAACATCCATAATCAGAGGACCTCCGTGACCTAGATAGAGTTTAGCTTGTAGACGGCCTCTAAGGTGCTGAACTGAGCAGCATGTCTGCCAGACTGTTGGCTGAACCCCTTCTAAACCCACAGACAGTATTAACTTGAACCACCTTTATTCTTTGAAAGAAAAATTGCCCGGCACCATGATACTCCCAAAAGGGCCTTCAAACAAGCCTTGTTTTTTCAGGACTGTGAATGTTTCTCTCTCTGTGGTATCCCCTTAAGGTTTCTCCTTTCTCTCTGGAAAGACCGCTGGAGAAGGATTATCAGTACATCCACAAGCTGCTTTCACGTCTATTCTGAGGTATAAAACCTTATCAGGGTGTCCTGTTTTACTCTTTTATTGAGCTGTTTTTTTTTGGACAAGAAGTCTAAAGTTTTGTTTAAAATTAGATTAGCCAAAGTTTAAGTTGTGGGTGTGTAAGCAAGAGGAGTGCAGGATTAGTGGCTAATACATTTAAGGTTAGATGGTGGATTGACCCTCGACTATTGGCAAAAAGGAAGACTTGGATCTTGCGATTTCACAGAGCAGAAAAAAATGTCAAAATTATTTTTGAATAAGTCAAGAAATCCATTACTGAACAAAAAAAATACATTCTTCACAAGAAATCCTTTGGTGTCAGAAGTGGGATTTCAAGAATTTGCAGCTTAAAATGGGACCTGATGAGCAAGTTTTACAGACGGAGCATGTGAGTTCTGCTGAACAAAAGTGAAAACAAACCAAATGTGGATGAACATCAATAATATTGCAAATGGTTGTTGAAAAATAGCAACAGGTCATCCCTAAAAAGTCACATTTGAAGGAATAGAAATGCTCAAAATTTTCGACCAAATCCCATTGATTTCTATAGAAAATAACCATTCTTGCTAGACCTATCGTTTCATGATATTTTTTCAAGAACTGACCAATCAGGTGCTTCAATAAAAGTATATGGTCTCACATGAAAAAGTCAAACAACTTTCAAGTGGTAGGGGAGGGTGGTCTACCAACAAACTCCTGATTGGTGAGAGTGGTTGCCATAGAAATGATTACTAAAACTGTTTTAGACCAATTACTGCTCATTGACGTTGTCTGGCTCCAACGCGGTGGTGTCTTTGTAGTGAAAAAATTGACAATTGACTTCATTTGGTTGGAGCCGGGAGTAAGCCATTCTCTGATGAGATTATGCTCACTCAGTCCGGTTCTGAGATATAGCCGATGGTCTATACCAGGGGTGTCCAAATCCAGGCTTCAAGGGCCGGCCTCCTGCTGGTTTTCCAGGAATCCTGCCTTATCTGCTGCTGATTACCTGGATCAGGTGGGTTTTTGGGATAATAGGTTGGTTGGAAAACATGTAGGACGGACATTGAGAACTGGATTTGGACACCCCTGGTCTATACTGTCTCCAAATGAGCAGCTGTGGTAACTGCGTGATGTTTTCAAGAGGGTTGGCTTTCTTAAGTGCTAAAACAAGCTACATTTAAACAAGTATGAAGGTGTGAAAATTCATTTAATTTCTCACAAATTCATACGAGTTCCAATGAACTTACTCCTGTTGTGACGTTTTCATGAACTTTCATCGTCTGATTCCTCCCCAACAGTCATCCGGTCTCCATGAGGTCTTAAGGAATGAGCAATCGCCATGGAAACCCAGTCCCAGGCCAGTTCAGCAGCTGAGAAGAAGAAGAGGGTGGAGACCATTGTGGCTGCTAAGGGCTCATCAGCACGCAGTGACATCAGCGAGAAGGCGGTGGCCTCCAGCACCACCTCAAACGGTAAACGTTGCCTCAAACCATAGACTGGAACTCAGTGGTTGGCCGTCATTAGCGAGACAGGAAGATTATGGGTTGTACTTCATCCTGGAAACTTTGCCTCATGAGTCAGCCCACCTGTTGAGGCTAGTGTTACTATTGTTACTCAGTTAATACTTGGATAATAAGTAACGTTGGAATAGTGCTTTACAGCTGCTGAAAACACCAGGTAAGAAGGAAGAACATGGAAACATTTTGTGTTCCTCCACACCTGTTTCATGTTCGGTTGATCTCTTGTGTTTGTACCATCCACACCTGGTTGTGTTCTTATGTATAGCACGCTCTCTCTGGTTTCCATTGTTTTCCGTTGTTTACACATCCTCTGGAGCAGCTTTCTAGTGTTGGATCGTCATGTTTTTCTGATAAAAGAACCATTGTAACGTGTAACTGGTTTTTGTCATGCCCTCGTCGACTTCCTTTGTGACCATTTCAGTCTCTTGGATTGCCTGCGGTTCACACATCTGCTTAAACTTTACTTGCTATAGTGTCGTATGTTGCTCCTTTCATGCAGCGCATAATCTTTTCACATCATATCTGCCAAAACAATGGAGTTTAGACTTATTATGAGAAATGTCTGTTTAAAAAAAGACTTGGACACAGAATATGTCTAAAACACATGGCTCTAACAGTTAGAGAAGAGTTGGCACAGTGAGGCAGGATTCATTCCCTAGAGGCAAAAGCAGTGGATGATTTAGTTAAAGACCCACTCCAACGAAAGTAGTGTTTTTAACATGTTCTTGTGTCATTTTTCTCATGATGGAGGACTTGTTTAAAGAAAATTAACGTCTTTGTTTTCCTCGTCTGAGCTGTACAAATTCTCGTTTCCAACTCGTCATATATGGATGTATGGTTCGGGCCCCCTTAGCAACACTTTTTGACGTTTTGGGCGTCCCCAACCTTCCATCCATCCATCTTCTTGACCGCTTCTTCCCTTTTGGGGTCGCGGGGGTGCCGGAGCCTATCCCGGCTACTGA
>NC_050531.1:4973568-4973760 GCF_002922805.2 Oryzias melastigma | reverse complement strand
GTACCGATTACAGTTTAGCTCTTGGGTACCGGTCTCATCTGACTCCTGGTACATACCGGACCACGTCTTGAGGGTTAGGGACTCCCTGATTAGCATCAGCATTTTTTCCATGTCTTTGGCCCAGTAACAAGTTCGGGTTAGGGTACCGGTTTGGTCCATATCCCAGTACTGGACCAAGTCCCAAGGGTTGGG
>NC_050531.1:4962341-4973510 GCF_002922805.2 Oryzias melastigma | reverse complement strand
CCAGCCGGGAGTGGAACCGGGGCCTTCTCGCTGTGAGGCAAGAGCGCTAACCACTGCGCCACCGTCCCCAACCTGACATTTTTTAATGTGCTGGCTGTTACCATGAAATTTTGGGTCCCCAACCTGGGATAACTGTTACCGGGTAGGATTGGGGTACCGGTTTAGTTTTTGGGTACTGGTCCAATCCGACTCCTGGTACAGTACCGGACCACGTCTTGAGGGTTAGGGACTCCCTGATTAGTGTCTGCATTTTTTCCCTGTCTGTGCCCCGGTACCAAGTTAGGGTTAGGGTACCGGTCTGGTCCATATCCCCGTACCAAACCATGTCCCGAGGGTTGGGGACTCACTGAATAGTATTTTATCCCTGTCTGTGTCCTGGTATCAAGCGGAGCCTTGGACTGGTACCGGTTCAAGGCCTAGAAGTTTGGGGACCCCAGACTTAATGGGACCACTTGGGGACACCAAAAACATCAAAAAGTGGCGCTTAGGGGGCCCGACCCATAAGTCCATATATGACGAGTTGGGAGTGAGAATGCGTTCGATATTTGGCTCAAAACTGTACAGCTGGTTAGCTCTAATATTGCTTACCATTTTCGTTGAACCTGTAAGCTAGTTGAAGAGAGTAAACTAACGGTTGGCCTCGCCCACAACTCAGTGGCTAATTTCTGATGAACTCCTGCCGCTCTGCAGAAACTATGTCCTCGAAAACAACACAGGTTTTTTTATTTTTACGAAAAACAGCATAATCGTAATTAAAGAACCACTGGAAACACTTTTTCAATAGAAAAAATGTTGTTGTAATTGGACTTTATGGTAGTTTGATGGAGCCTCTTATAAAACATGTTAGTCTAATACAAACATGCACTCAATGGCTTCTTTTTTTATTGTTATTTTGGAAATACAACTTGATATATGCGTTTTAGACGTTTACCAAGAGTTCAACGATCTCATAAAGTATTGTCCAACACAACACAGTTAGTCCATGTTATCCTTGACTTGAGGTTTCAGTTTTCAGCAATATTCAGTAGCGTTGGCTGTCTTGGGTTGCTAGCTTTATCAGCAGCACTGTATCTTTCTATGTACAATGGTCCCTTGGTGAAATATGGTTCATCTTTCACTTTAAATAAAGTTGACTACACTGGTGATTCTACCTATCGCACAAATTCTAGAACACAACTCCTCAGATAAATGAGGGATGAGTGTGTATGAAAGAAGGGTCAGGACTCTGGAGTGCATAATCCATCCATCTATCCATTTTCCAAACTGGATGAAATCACTGTTGCTGGAGCCTATCCCAAATACTGCTGGTGGAGTACACCCTGGACAGGTCGGAGTGCCTATTAAGGGTCAGAAATCCGTTGAATCTGGATAAGTCCTGTGTTTTATTGTGGCCGAATGAGTGAAATTCAAATACTTTTTGTGTCAAATTAAGTAATGATAACTAATTAACAAAAAATATTAAAAGATTTAGACAGTTCTTGTTTTTCTTCTGGTCTCTTGGTCCATCACAGCCCTCAAACAACACTCAATGGCTACAACTTTGGCAAGTTTTCTAAGCATGACTGCCTCTAAAAGGGATGCCGAGCTTGCAGCTCATTAAGCTCGTCATCAGTCAGCCTTTCATTCTCAATTCTGCTGCTGGAATGAGAAATATTAGATTTTTAAACCAGAAAGCCTTGGAGCACGAAGCTAAAGTCATAACAAAAGCAGAGTTGAGATCAGCTCAGTCTAAGCTGCAGCTGTGCTCATTAGCTGTTAGAGGATTTGGATATCCAGACTTGGCTGTAGGAGCCGAAACTGGCGGCTTGATGGATCGTTTTTTGACTTTACTCATGTCAAACAAAATTATTCCAAGCCTTAACTGGGAAAAAAAGTCAAAGAAAGGGTAAATAAGTCGCCTTGTGTCAGCCTCCATATGGGGGTTATCACAGGAAGTGGGTAAGGTAATGCATCCTGAAGCATCTTGAGAACGCTCTCACTCTTACTCATTCCCAGATGGCCAGCGCTGGTTTATTCATTAAAGGGCCAGCCAGGAAGGAAAGTTAGTTGTGGAAAAAGCATGGATGTAATTTGGCTCTGTGATTGTGGATTTTTCTTAGTAATGTCCCAGTAATTAGGGCTCAGAACAGCTCGCTGTTTGTCTTGAAAGCTTTGCTGGGGGGTAGACTACGCCAACTCATAGATGTCAGAGGACAATGTCCAAATCTACAGTAGTCCCACAATGCACTTGACAAGTGGAAGGATGATACGCATCGGCGTATAAAGGTCTCTTTTTGATGCTAATCTGTGTCTAGGAATCATAAGATTGCTTACACATTCTTTGTGTGGTTATAATTACACCACATTCCCAATTCGCCCCCAGAACTCATAACCTCTTATCAGGTGAAACCCTACACTTACCTCAACTTTAACCCTCAGAGCCCGAGCCCTGCTGCCTCTATCCAAACAAAAGGTAATTGTAAGCAGCTCTGGATCGCCAGCAACTGATTCGACTGGAAAAATACATCCCAGGCCCCTGATTTCACCCCCAAAAAACCAATGGTGCACTTGGCTAACTTGGCTTAGCTAACTCTGGGAAGTTATAAAACATGTCGATAAAGAAACAAAAAGAGGAAAATGTTTTGGTGTTATTAACATGTTCTTGTGGTATTTATTTCAAATAATGGAGGCTGGTTTAGACCAAAAAAATGGTGTATGAAAAATATAGTTTTTGTGATGTTGAAAAGAGGAGGGGCACTATGGTGGCTGATACAGATAACATAAATGCAAAAGACACAACACAAGGACATAAGTCGAAGCTTAGCGACAAAAGTTGAAGCACAACCACAAATGCAGACAACACCACGACAAAAGGCGAAGCTTAACGACAAAAGCTGAAGCACAACCACAAATGCCGACAAAACTTCGACCACACATTGACAAAAGCCGAAGCACAACAACAAAAGTTGAAGCACAACAACAAATGCCGACAACACGTCAACAAAGGCCGAAGCATAACGACAAAAGCTGAAGCACAACCACAAATGAAGACAACAAGTCAACAAAAGCCGAAGCATAACGACAAAAGTTGAAGCACAACCACAAATGTCCACAACACGTCAACAAAAGCCGAAGCATAACGACAAAAGCTGAAGCACAACCACAAATGCAGACAACAAGTCAACAAAAGCCGAAGCATGAAGACAAAAGCTGAAGCACAACCACAAATGCCGAAAACACGTTGACATCACATCGACAACAGCCGAAGCACAACGACAGTAGCTGCAGGACGACAACAAAAGCTGACAACAAGACAACAAAATTCAACAACACGACGAGAAAACGGCTAAAGCACAACAACAAAAGCCAAAGCACGACGACGAAACTCAAAGCGCGTTGGTAAAAGTAGAACCATGAAGACAAAAGCAGCAATGGAAATAAATCACAGACAGTTTAATTCAGTTTGAAGCTTCTTGAGAGGTACGTGATTTAATTGTAATCTTAATTTGTCTGAAATTGTTAATTTAGTCTGCTGTCTACATAGTGACAGATTAAATTAACAACTTCAGACAAATGTATTCAATGCTGTTGTGATTCAGTTCTGTCATGTTGTGCCTTTTGTCGGCCATTGTTGATGTGCTTCGGGTTTTGTCGTGATACTTTGGCCTTCGTCGTTGTGCTTTAGTCATTGTGTTGTGTCTTTTGCATTTATGTGAGCCTTGTCAGCCACCGTACAAAATCGCTTTTTATCATGGCAGAATAAACTGAAGGGTTAAAAAGTGACAGTCGTTGACGGAATGTAAACATTGGAGCTGAAGCTTGAGGGTCAAAAGGTTAAAAGTTTTACGAAATCTTTTGGTTAATCAGTTTCGTTAATATCAATTTTAAAAGAAATATATTTTTCTGCCCTCTTTTTTTAGCTTATCTTGTAAATTAAACAGTTTATTCTCAAAAAAGTAAGGTATTGCAATTTTGAAAAACTGTCGCCAGGTCACCTTCATTTTTGTTGCACCGGTCATGTTAAGTTGGGGGTCTAAGCTAGTAGGAGGGATTGTAAACAGAGAGCTCTCAGCGATAGAGAGAGAAAAGGGGGGAGGGGTTGCGCCTCTCTAGTGGTCCCACCCACTATTTAGTTAGAACTTTTTGTCACTCCACAGAAACTATGTCCTAAGAAATTACACTTACTAAAAATCACACAATCATAAATAGCTCATAAAACTTAAAGGAAAATTGAATTAACTCTTGAACCAATTAGAGTTTGAAATGCAGAAGAGCAGCCTTATGGGTAAATGCAACACTTTACAGTAGGAATCTTCTGATGCAATCAGCTGATTTGTTTATCTCTTCCTCAGAATCAACCATTTTTGTTGATCGTTAGTCAAAGATCATTTATAGTAGACCTCACCACTGGTGTTAAAGGTTAAAAACCAAAACTAAAGTCCTGTTGGGGAGCCGAATGGTTAAACAGTGGTGGTCCTCTGGGGACCACAACGGTTCTGGGATGGGTGGGGGGAACCACAATCCTCTGGAGTCCTGCCATAAATTAGATTCTCTAAAGTCATCCTGGGATGATTTGCTAATAAAACAATTTAAAGCAGTCTTAAAGCAGCAGGGTGGGGCTGAAGAGAAGTTTTTGGAGTTAGATTAAAGAATCTGAACTCCAGCAACAAATCTGAGTGAATTATGAAGTTCTGAAAACAAGTTAAGCCTTAAAAGGCCAAGGATTGGTGGTTTTTAGTGCAGGTTGCCAGAGGAATCGCTAAGCAAACGGATAAGCATGACTAAAGTGTTTAAAGGAGAAAAAAACACTTGAATACCCTGAAAAAAAGCCTTTCTGATGGGCAGTGAAGGAAGAGCGATACGGGAGGGGTTGGGCGGTGGGGGCGGGTGTAGAGGGAGACCACCACCTTTTTAGGCGGCCATTTAAATGATCAACAGTAAATAGAGGGGAATGTCATCTGACAGAAATAAAGTTCCCGTTACAGCGGGGATGGAAAGTAATTTACAGATACGCTGTCCCCGCCATCTTTGTGCCTCCCAGATAAGGTTTCATTTCAGAAACGGATAGGAGACATTTTCACTTACGGGCCCCCATTCTGGGACACCTGTGATAACAGCTTGTGGACCCCTAATTGAAAATGGGTTTCAAAATGGATTTTCACTTTTCTCCGATCCCCCCTCCCCCCCCACTCCATTTTCATGACTAACCCCCTTTCCCCTCCAACACCCGACACCCCCCACCTCTCTGTTCCCTTGGCATTCCCTTGTCGTTGGCAATATTAGAAGGACAGAGAGGGAGAAGGAAGGCGAGGATGGGGGGGGGGGCTTTTGGTAGTGGTGGGGGCATTAGGAGCGGATCATCCCTCAGCCCGTGTCACGGCCATGACAGCCGCACGATCCGTCTTATTAATGAAATCATTGATCACTTGATGGGACTCATAATCAACTGTTTCTCCACTGTGTCCTGCCCCGTCTCCTCCGCCCCCCTCCCTCCTCATGCTGCCACATCTGCTTTCCACTTTTCAGTCCTTCTTTCTGTCGACCCCCCCCGCTACGAAAATCTGGAGAAAAAAAACCCCAACAATGCAAGCATGGAAAAGTGCTTCATAAATTATAGAGAACACCCAAACTCTGCTTTTCTCTCTTTAAGTCCCACTCCGATTATCATTTGATCTGTTTCCCAACAGCTTTTAGCCAAAATCCAAAAACCTGTGTCTTCTAGGACAAATCTTCTGCAGGAGTTCATTAGAAATTCACCTCAGAGCTGTCGGCGCCAAGTGAGCCTGCCCCCATTTCCCATCATGCCTTTCTTTACACTTCTTTTGCTATCTTAAAAACCCCTAACGCTTTTTCAGAAATCCCATGGGTTCATGGGAGTTCCAGTTATTAGGCTAATTTTAAGTCTAGGTAATAGTTTAGCATTATGCTAGCAGTTTTGGCAAAATTAGACAGTTTTTAAAGCTTTTTTAAGCTTAGTTGCAGTCTTGCTAATATTTTAGCGTCATGCTAGCTGTTTGAGCAAAATTAGACATTTTTGAAGTTCTTTAGAGGAATTAAGAGTTTTGCCAGTGTTTTAGCATTATGCTAGCTGTTTTGGCAAAATTTTTATTTTTTTAGGCTAATTAGGAGTCTAGTTAATACTTTAGGTTAATGCTAGCTGTTAGGCTAGGCTTATTTGGAGTCTTGCTAATATTTTAGCATCATGCTAGCTGTTTGGGCAAAATAGACATCTTTGAAGTTCTTTAGAGGAATTAAGAGTTTTGTCAATCTTTTAGCATTATGCTAGCTGTTTTGGCAAAATTTGAAATTTTTTTAGACTAATTTGGAGTCTCGCTAATATTTTAGCATCATGCTAGCTGTTTGTGCAAATTTAGACATTTTTGATTTTTTTTTTGGCTAATTAGGAGTCTAGCTAATACTTTAGGTTCATGCTAGCTGTTAGGCTAGGCTTATTTGGAGTCTTGCTAATATTTTAGCATCATGCTAGCTGTCTTGGCAAAATTTTAAATTTTGAATTTTTTTGGCTAATTTAGAGTCTAGATAGTACTTTAGGTTCATGCTAGCTGTTAGGCTAAGCTTATTTGGAGTCTTGCTAATATTTTAGCATCATGCTAGCTGTTTGGGCAAAATTAGACATTTTTAAGTTTTTTAGGCTAGTTTGGAGTCTAGCCAATATTTTAGCATCATGCTAAGTGTCCTGAAAAACGTCGACATTTTTGAAGTGTTTTAGGCTAATTTAGAGGCTATTTAATGTTTTAGCATCATGCTAGGTGTTTTATGCAAAATGAGAAATTTTGAAAAGTTTTTTAGACAAATTAAAAGTTTTGACAATATTTTAGCATCATGCTAAAATATTGGGCAAATTAAAATTTTTTCCAGTTTTTTGGCTAATTTTGATTTTAGCTTATATTTTGGCAAGCTTCTTGAGCTTATCAGCTCTAGCATCTTCAGTGGCCTCTTTCAGCTTACAGCATTGCAGTATCGCAGGTAATGCTATATTTCTGTTTTTTTTGTTTTGTTTTTTTTTTAGAATTTTGCTTCTTATAATTTGTTTTAAATGTTTTTGTGTCGAGTGATTTGTTGGTGTGATATGTCCTTCAGGGCCACCGTAGAAGAACACAAATTTTTTGTTGGAGTGAGTAGGTTATTGTAAGTAATGTGATTGCTGCTAAAGGTTTTTTGTTGTATTTATTTTGTGGGGAGCAGAGAAGGAAGTGGGAGCCCCCTCCGTGTTACCCCGCTCTGCCTGTAGGGGCTAATGAGAGAGAAGCGATGGGGGGGGATAAGGGACCTCATGGGAGCTCTGGCTGGCCCGTGGGTCAAACAGCACAATGGAGGAGGCGTTATGGAGCCTGACACACAACCCCACGGAAGAAAACTGGCTTTTAGTGTCAAAAGAGCTTTGTGTGGCACATGTAGAACACAAAGAAACGCAGCAAAACGCATCATTTAAGGAGGAACTCGTAAAAGACGATGCAAATCTGAACAGAGTTTGATTGCTTAAATTAACTGTAGGTTCGTTGAGCCGTAGCCGCTTCACGGACCTCTGCACTGAAGGCAATTTCCTGCAGCAGCAGGAGGACAGACTTTGGCAGAGCCACCTCACACTGGCCCGAAGCGAAGGATTACCCCAGCCTGGCTGGCCGCTGCACAGGGCGGAGGGTAACCTCAGCTGCCCGGGCTCTCTCCAGCCCCGCCTGGCCTCTCTTGTCTGGCACACTTCCGCCTGCCGGGGCCCTGCTGCTCCTCCACCACTGGAAGAGGCACTTAAGCCACAGCCTGAAGACTTTTGCAGACGCTGGAGATGCCGACGGAGCTCAGCTGCTGCGAAATTACATCTTTGCTTTTTTGGCCGGGCTCATCCTACTTGTAGCACGTGTTCGAGCTTTAGGGAAAAATCCAAACTCCTGTTTATTACAACGCAGGAGCTTTATAAAGGAGATTCTTAGCATTTTATTGTGGTTGAAATTGCAAAGATGCTGCCTTAATGAGTTGGCAAGAAAGGCGAACAGAGTCCGTGAAGTTTCTAAAGAAGCCGGCGGTTAGGCCGACTTATTTAAACCACATGTAAAGTCAGTCATTTGGGACTGGAAAGGTTCATTTGAATCAGGAAACCCGCCTGGAAACCGTTCATTCCAAGCAAATATGGCAGCTCAAACATAGTCTGTAAGCCTTAAGTTGTCCTCTAAATCGTGGAATTAAAAAAAAAAGGAATATGTTGTGGAGTTTTTTTCACCAATATGCTGGGATCCAGAATGGTCTCCTCGACTAATCGACTATATTAGACGTTAATTTATATTATATGAGTCAGAGTGTGGTAAGGTTGAAAGTTACGATGGCATTTTTCTAGGTTTTTGGCCTATTTTGGCATTAATTAACATTTTTTTAGGCTATTTCGAAGTTTAGCTAATATTTCAGCTACATGATAGCTTTTTTGGCTAACTTAAGCTTTTTTTCTTCGTTTTTTTAGGCTATTTTGGAGTTTAGCTAATGTTTCAGCTACATGCTAACAGTTTTGGCAAATTTAGGCTTTATTGTTTTTTTATTCTATTTTGGAGTGTAGCTAATAGTTCAGCTACGTGATAGCTATTTTGGCTAACTTAGGCTTTTTTTTCTTCATTTTTTAGGCTATTTTGGAGTTTAGCTGATGTGTCACCTACATGCAAGCTTTTTTGGCTTATTTAGGCTTTTGGACTTTAGCTAATATTTCAGCTACATGCTAACTGTTTGGCTAATTTAGGCTTTTTTCAGGTTTAAGGCCATTTTGGAGTCTGGCTAATATTACAGCGGCATGCTAGCTATTTTGGCTAAATTAAGCTGTTTTTTTAGTTTCTTATGCCATTTAGGTGGTTAGCTAATCTTTCAGCTACATGCTAGCTGTTTTGGCTAATTTTGGCTTTTTTGTTTTTTATTCTATTTTGGAGTGTAGCTAATATTTTAGCTACGTGATAGCTATTTTGGCTAACTTAGGCTTTTTTGTTTGTTTTTTATTCTTTTTTGAAGTTTAGCTAAGATTTCAGCTACATGCTAGCTATTTTGACCAAGTTAGAATTTTCTTTTTGTTGTTTTTTTTAGGTTATTATGGAGTTCAGCTAATATTTCAGCTACATTCTAGATATTTTGGCTAATTTAGGCTTTTTTCTCCATTTTGGCTGTTTTTTCACTTAGCTAACATATTAGCTGGCTTTTAGCTTCAGCGATTTCAGATATCAACTTCAGCGTTCAATTTGAGCATTTTCAGCTATCGCCATTAGCATCTTTAGCGGCCAATTTCAGCAGCATTCACACTAGTATTATCACTGGTAACTAGTTTTTAGTTAATTAAAAGCTAACGATGTGTGTTTTACATCCACTTTTTGCATGACCCGATTAGTGGACTAATCAAATAATCAATGATTAGTCGACTATTAAAATAACCGTTTGTGGCAGCACTAATCCAGATCGGCCTGAGAGTCAAAGGTCAGGAGCAAACGATCAGAAGTCCCTCTGGAGCTTCTCTGCTGCAGGCTCCTTAATCTGCTGCAAGGCCGGATCTGGCGCTCGTAAACCGGCGGAGGAGTGAAACAGTAGTTGATTATTCCGCCGTTGTGTCTGTTTGTCAGCAGTCACCAGAGGCCTCCCTCCTGCCAGGAGGCACAAAGCAGGAGACTCCGACCCTGCATGAAGGATTTATCCTGGCGTGTTCTTCCATTCATCCTCACCACTGCTGTGATTTAGAACCAGATCATCCAGATTGTGCGCATTTCTACTGACTTTAGATTGAAAACTTTCTA
Organism: Oryzias melastigma; assembly: GCF_002922805.2. NCBI lineage: Eukaryota > Metazoa > Chordata > Actinopteri > Beloniformes > Adrianichthyidae > Oryzias > Oryzias melastigma. Next base: position 4,963,758 of record NC_050531.1, on the reverse strand, counting down.
CCTCCAATTAAAAGTGCATTTCCATTTAAAAATGACACAATTTTAAAGGAAAATGGTCGTTTTTAACATCATAAATTCAACTTTTGCACCACCAGCCAGACTTTAGTTACACTCCAAACGAGAAGTCTTCTCCCTGTTACCCCGGCATGACGCCTCTCCTCAAAAGGACTCTGCTCCAGCCCTGTAGAGCTCTGCTAAGTTTGCTCGTCTTATTTGATGAGCAACTCCTCAGTTCCCTCAGTCTCTATCAGCCGGGAACGAGCTGAAATTTCTTCTACGTTCACAGTTCTAACACCATAAAAGTGCCTGCATGATTTATGGGGCGTTCCGTCTTTCTAGTTTAGCTTCACAAACGTTGGGTTGGATTCCCTCCTGAAACGCACAGCTCCTTGCTAAGAAGTAGAGAAAGTTGTTTTGGCAGCAAAATAAGATACAGACACTAATGTGACCTAAGGTGACCTCATTCAAATCAACTTTTTAATAATTCCTGAAAACTATTTTCCACTCCAATCATCATTTCAGCTACTTTAAAAGGATTTTATGTCGTCTTTTTATTATGAAATTGATGTTTTTAGCCAAAATTCCTTTCCTGCTACCCACACACGCTTTCCCACTGGCTTACAGCCCCTCACACCTCCAGTCTAACATGATATTCTAGCTCAAAACAAAGACGTTCATGGATCTATTCGTCTACAAGTGTATCAGAATGGAGCTTGTGGCCCTCCCAGCGTATTTTCTACGTCATATATACTTACTGTCAGACTGTATTTTTTTATTTGCTCCTGATTCACAAAATTTTTATAAAGAATAATTTTCGTTATATATGTTCTCCATCTTCCGAGAAATGCCACAATAACAAGCTAAAAACACCAAAAACACGCTTTATTGGGGGTTTTTACTTTTACAGATTCTTTACCTGCATCTCTAAACTTTCCAGCCTTAGATACATTTTTGAAATGCTCAAATTAATTCCTCTGGGATGTATTTTGCGTGTCGAATCAGTTAAAAATACCAAAAATGTGATTTTTCACTGGATTGAGTCTTTAAAGGGTAACCAAACCCTAAATCAACTTTTTATTTTGGCATTTGACATCTATAAATGGGGCTTTAAAAGTGCTGTTTGTTGCCACCTTTTTGACAATAAAAAAAAAAAACAAGTTTACTTCCTGAAATTGTAGTCTAAAACCATCTGTGTGCTGCCCCCTACAGGTTGAAATGAGGTAGTACAGTTGAATTTTGTGGTAAGTCCCATGTCTTTTCAGAAGTTTCACGTCGTCATGCTCTGCAGCTCCGGTATAAAATATAAAGCCCCGCCCATCTTTGATTCCCTCCTGGTGATGGATTTGCAATGAACGTTTCTCTCGCGATTGTTTGCTTAATACGTTAGCCTTTATTAGCTTATGATGCTAGCATAGAG
>NC_050531.1:4956378-4961257 GCF_002922805.2 Oryzias melastigma | reverse complement strand
ATATGTTCTCCATCTTCTGAGAAATGCCACAATAACAAGCTAAAGACACCAAAAACACGCTTTATTGGGGGTTTTTACTTTTACAGATTCTTTAACTGCATCTCTGAACTTCCCAGCCTTAGATACATTTTTGAAATGCTCAAATTAATGCCTCTGGGATGTATTTTGCCTATCGAATCAGTTAAAAATAATTTTTAAAATAGTCTTTATAGGGTAACCAAACCCAAAATAACTTTTTATTTTGGGTGTTGACCTCTATAAATGGGGCTTTAAAAGTGCTGTTTGTTGCCACCTTTTGACAATTAAAAAAAAAAAACAAGTTTAATTCCTGAAATTGTAGTCTAAAACCATCTGTGTGCTGCCCCCTACAGGTTGAAACGAGGTAGTACAGTTGAATTTTGTGGTAAGTCCCATGTCTTTTCAGAAGTTTCACGTCGTCATGCTCTGCAGCTCAAGTATAAAATATAAAGCCCCGCCCATCTTTGATTCCGTCCTGGTGATGGATTTGCAATGAACGTTTCTCTCGCGATTGTTTGCTTAATACGTTAGCCTTTATTAGCTTATGATGCTAGCATAGAGGAGAAAAATCCTCTACAGAAAGTTCTCTAATGAGACTGTTGGTACGACTCTCTATATTAAAGGCGTTTCGTTACTTCAAGGTAACCTCAATGTCACTGTCAATCACAGATCTAGACCACGCCTCCTCTGCTCACCCCGCCCCTTTTTTGCAATTTTCAAATCTGGGCTGAGAGTGGATTCAGCTTCCAACTGTCCTTTACATTTTACTTTTTTAAAACCTATAAGGTTTTGTAAAACTACCACAACACAAAGTGGACTTTCAGCCTCTTAGGAGAAGCGATGAGCCTCAGTGTGAGACGCTTCTGTGTTTTTACAGCTCCTGCGGTTCATCCATCACGGTGGGTTTTCAGGGAAAACTGAAGCAGAGCATAGAAGCATGTTCATGTTTTTAAAGCTCTGTCCCCCTTTTTTATAAATAAAATATAAAATTAACAAATTCTTTTTTTTAAGCCGTCAGTTAGTTCTGTGCAAGGTCACGGATGTTGCTGGAGCCTATCCCAGCTATCTGTTTTTGTCATTAACCTGAACGATATAGCTGTCTAACAGATGTAGTTTAGTGACCTAACAAGTCACTTTTTTCTTCTGGAAAAGTTTAAATAAACAGTTTTCTCTACAGTTCTTTAACATTAGTGTCTCTATAAGCTACAGTTTTTTTTAGATATGCAAATTAATAAGAGTTCATGTCAATAAAAGTTAATTAAAGCTAAAATCGTGCAGGTTTTTTTAATTTTGAAGTATGTTTTCCATGTCTGTAAGCGTTTGTTTGGCGCCACACTCACTGGATTAAATCAAGACATGCCTTCATATGTGGGAGAGCAACAGGGCCTACACCCCCTAATCTTCGGAGCCTGACCTTTTCAACCCTCCTCCGCGCTCCCCCACTCCTCCGGCTGCACCGCGCTCCCCCTCGCAGCGCGAAAGAGGAGCTAAGATCAAAGGCCGTAAGCCGTGGCAGTGATTTCTGGTGATTGATTCGAAGCAGAGGGTGAGGCCGCGTCCGTTCTTCCCACCCTCCGGTGCTGCCGAGCGCGTCTTCTCCCGGGGGCTCTCGTAAATACCTCGGAGTGTGAAAAGAGTTGCCGCGATTGGCACATCCGCGCCGGAGCGGCAACTCTTGGATGGCAGGGCGGAGGGGGTGGTGGTGGTGTGAGGAGATAAGAACCATTTGTTGTCTTGCTTGGATCTGGGGCGGGACAGTGTAATCCCCTCGTCCTGGTCTGCGCTCAGACCTGGAGGAGAAGAGCGGAGGAGGAAGAATTGATTTTCAGAGCGGGGGCATGCAGAGAATTGAACTCAGATGTGTCGGGGAGTCGCGGTTTGGATTCTCCTGGCGGGGAAACCAGCGTCTGTTGCTTACAGCGGAGGGCCCGAGCAAGTCCTTCTAATGTTAATCAATTGCACAGTTGTCTTCGCTGCCGCCTGTCCCAAGCCCCCCCGAGGCCCCCCCCGAGGCCTCTCGACTGGCACTCAGCGGCATAAAGACGAACTGAATCTAACTGGTTCCTGAACAATCTCACATGGACCTCTGCGTCCAATGATGATTCCTACTTTGGGTGCAGTTTCGGTGCATCTTCAAGCTTCCCAGAGTTAGATACGTTTTCAAAATTTTCGAATTCATTGGTCTGGGATGCATTATGCTTGTCGAATCAGTTAAAAACACCAAAAATCTGTTTTTTCACCGGAGTCTGTCTTTAAAGGGTAACCAAACGCTAAATCAGCTTTTTTTATCTGTTGACTTCTATGAATGGAGCTTAAAAGGGCTTGTTGTCACATTTTGTATTTAAAATAAACGTCCTGAAATTGTAGCCTGAAACCGCGTTTGTGCTGCCCCCTACAGGTTGAAACGAGGTCATACAGTTAAATTTTGCGATTGGTCAACTGGTTCAAGTCCCACGTCATTTCAGGAGTTTCATGTCTTCATGCTCTCCAGTATAAAAGTCCCGCCCATCTTTGATTCTGTAACGGTCAGTCGTTATCGCGTTAGCTTTAGCATTTAGCACAAGATCAGTCGACTAATCGACGACTAATTTATTAGTCGATTAGTCATTAATTTATATTATATCGAGTCAGAGTTTAGTAAAGTTGAAAGTTATGATGGGATTATGCTAGCTTTTTGGACTACTTTGGCATTTATTAACACTTTTTGGGCTAAGTTTAGCTAATATTTCAGCCACATGCTGCTGTTTTGGCTAACTTAGACTTTTTTTTAATTCTTAGACTGTTTTGGAAATATTTAAGCTACATGCTAGCTATTTTGGCTAATTTATGTTTTTTTTTAGTTTATTTCGCTGTTTTGGAGCTTAGTTAATATTTCAGCTTCATGCTAGCTATTTTTTGCTAATTTAGGCTTTTTTGGAGTTTAGCTAATAGCTGTTTTGGCTAACTTAGGCTTTTTCTTGTAGTTTTTTTTGGCTGTTTTGGAAATTTAGCTAATATTTCAGCTACATGCTAGCTGTTTTTGCTAACTTAGGCTTTTTTCAGTTTTTTTTGGCTGTTTTGGCATTTAACTAATATTTTAGCTGGGTATCAGCTTTAGCGTTTCCAGCTATTAGCTTTAGCGTTTTTAGCTATCAATTTTAGCATCTCCAGCTATCAGCACTAGCATCTTTAGCAGCCAAATTCAGCTTACAGCATTTAGTATTATCGCAGGTGATGCTATATATGTAGATTTTAGTTAGTTAAAAGCTAATGATGTGTGTTTTACATAATCTTTGTGCATGAACAGATTAGTCAACTGATCGGAAAAATAATCGGTGATTAGTCAACTATTAAAATAATCGTTTGTGGCACTATTTAGCATGGCCCAGTATAAAAGTCACGCTCATCTCTGATTCTGTAACCTTATTGTGTTAGCGTTAGCATGGCTTGTAGCGCCATATTTGTTAAAAAATCTACTGGCTTGCACATCTTTTCAATTGACTTGGAAGTTAGACAACTGAGATTTTTTTCAATTGCCATCCTGGTGATAGATTTGCAATTTCACTCGGAATTGTTAGCTTGATACGTTAGCGTTTATTAGCTATGATGCTAGCATAGAGGAGAAAAATCCTGAACCTCCACAGAAAGTTCTGTGATGATACTGGCATCACTTTGCTCGGTACCACTCTCCATATTAAAGACGTTACCTCAAGCTAACCTCACTGTTAATCTCTGCCCGCCCCTTTTTTTTTTCCTTTTTCGAGCAAGTCCTTCAACTGCACAGTTGTCTTTCACTGTCCCAAGCCTCCCCGAGGCCCCTCGACTAGTCCTGTAACGGCATTTTAATGGGCTGCGGCCACTCCGCGGCATAAAGACGAACTGAATTTTCCTGGTTTCTGAACCGGCCCGATCTCACCTGGAGCTGTGCGTCTAATGATGTTCGGAGCGTGGGCCTCGCAGCGACAGCTCCAGTCCCGGGGAGACGTGTCTCATGTCAGACTTTAAACCAGACAGACTCCAATAAGGAAAGAAAGAGGAAAAGGGGGAGGCGGTGGTGGAGGGCGTTCTTCATCGCAGCTGGAGTGAAGCCAGAACCAAAAGTGCAATTCTCCAAACGGTTTTGTTTTTCCTCTGCGGTAATTACAAAGTGATTGAGCGCATTTTTGAGTGTCGTGGAGTATCTCATTACGCTCTTAAAAGCTTTTTTATCCAAAGATATGCACACATGCGCCGCAGACTGTAGACGCTCACTCATGCATGCATGCATGCATTCAAACGCATTTTTTCTCACTTTGGCCTAACAGCAGCAAATTGCGCTCGCAAACTTTGTGCAGCTGCAGGATGGGCCCTGGTTATTAATTGTTTCGGGACCTCATGACTTCATCTGCAGCGCTGTCAGAGGCAGGCCCGCAGAATGTCTCCGCTCGGCTCAATGGGCTCTTTGTTCTGGTTTGGCTCTGGAGCAGCTCAGCGTGGAGCTGCGTGAGTCCAACAGTCCCACTGCGGCTCGAGGGGGAGGGAGCGCTTTGGATTTAGGGAGGTAGTTGATGGAGATAGTAAAGGGAATTTGCAGGAGCTGGATAAGGCGAGATGGAAAACGATTGAGGAGATTGGGGGAAAAATAGCTAGAAAAAAGAAACTTAAAGACCCACTCCCATGAAAACGGTGTTTTAAACATGTTTTTTTAATTTTTCTTATGATGGAGGACATATGTAAAGTAGATTTTAGCTAAAAATGTTTAGCTAAATTTCTTTATTTAAGTTGTTGTGGATCAGGAGCAGAAAAAAAAACAAAAGTCTGCATACAAATAGATCCATGAACGTCTTCTTCGTCCAAACTAGAATCTGGCTTCAAGTCAAATCCGAATTGCTTTGCTTCCCCT